>NW_026733075.1:0-30000 GCF_028476545.2 Physella acuta
ATATATATATGGATATATATATGGATATATATATGGATATATATATGGATATATATATGGATATATATATGGATATATATATGGATATATATATGGATATATATATGGATATATATTATGGATATATATATGGATATATATATGGATATATATATATGGATATATATATGGATATATATATGGATATATATATGGATATATATATGGATATATATATGGATATATATATGGATATATATATGGATATATTATATGGATATATATATGGATATATATATGGATATATATATGGATATATATATGGCTTATATATATGGATATATATATGGATATATATATGGATATATATATGGATATATATATGGAATATGGATATATATATGGATATATATATGGATATATATATGGATATATATATGGATAATATATATGATATATATATGGATATATAGATATATATGGATATATAGATATATATATAGATATATATTATAGATATATATATATTATATATATATATAGATATATATATAGATATATATATAGATATATATATAGATATATATATAGATATATATATAGATATATATATATATATATATATATATATATATATATATATATATATATATTATATATATATAGATATATATATAGATATATATAGATATATATATAGATATATATATAGATATATATATAGATATTATATATAGATATATATATAGATATATATATAGATATATATATAGATATATATATAGAATTATATAGATATATATATAGATATAATATATAGATATATATATAGATATATATATAGATATATATAGATATATATAGATATATATAGATATATTATAGATATATATCTAGATATATATATGATATATATATAGATATATATATAGATATATATATAGATATATATATAGATATATATATAGATATATATATAGATATATATATAGATATATATATAGATATATATAGATATATATATATAGATATATAATATATCTATATATATTTCTATATATATATCTATATATATATCTATATATATCTATAATATATCTATATATATATAGATATTATAGGTATATATAATAGGTCTATATTATAGGTCTATATATATATAGATATCTATATATTATCTATATATATATATCTATATATATATATATATATATAATATATATCTATATATATCTATATATAATCAATATATATCTATAATATATCATATATATAACTATATATATATATCTATATATATATCTATATATATATATCTATATATATATATCTATATATATATATCTATATATATATATCTATATATATATCTATATATATATCTATATATATATATCTATATATATATCTATATATATATCTATATATATATCTATATATATATCTATATATATCTATATATATATATCTATTAATATATATCTATATATATATCTATATATATATCTATATCTATATCTATATATATATCTATATATATATCTATATATATATCTATATATAATCTATATATAATCTATATATCTATATATATATCTATATATATATCTATATATATATCTATATATATATCTATATATATATATCTATATATATATCTATATATATATCTATATATAAATCTATATATATATCTATATATATATCTATATATATATCTATATATATATCTATATATATATCTATATATATATCTATATATATATCTATATATATATCTATATATATATCTTATATATATCTATTTTATATATATCTATATATATATATATATATATATATATATATATATATATATATATATATATATATATATATATATATATATATATATATATAAAACCTTTTTATTGTAAAATTTAATTAAAATTTAATTTGATATAACACTGACATTCAGTAGTCAAAAGATTGCTGAAAACTGAAAAGTATAAACTAGCCAAATGACTGACCAATAAGTCTGTAAGAATCTTGTGCTTCTCTAGCTGTCCACTTTGAGGGTTAATACGTGTAACAAGACCCATGGCAACACCTGCTGCAGGTTCCTTCACAGCTACACCGGCATCCATCAACGCCAGACTTCCACCACACACAGAGGCCATAGAGGAGGAACCTGTCATGTACAATCATTCAACATCAGTAGAGGGGGCTGTCATGTACAATCATTCAACATCAGTAGAGGGGGCTGTCATGTACAATCATTCAACATCAGTAAGGGGGGCTGTCATGTACAATCATTCAACATCAGTAGGGGGGGGGCTGTCATGTACAATCATTCAACATCAGTAGTGGTGGGGCTGTCATGTACAATCATTCAACATCAGTAGAGGGGGCTGTCATGTACAATCATTCAACATCAGTAGTGGTGGGGCTGTCATGTACAATCATTCAACATCAGTAGGGGGCTGTCATGTACAATCATTCAACATCAGTAGGGGGGGGGCTGTCATGTACAATCATTCAACATCAGTAAGGGGGGCTGTCATGTATAATCATTCAACATCAGTAGAGGGGGCTGTCATGTACAATCATTCAACATCAGTAAGGGGGGCTGTCATGTACAATCATTAAACATCAGTAGGGGGGGGGGCTGTCATGTACAATCATTCAACATCAGTAGGCGGGGCTGTCATGTACAATCATTCAACATCAGTGGGGGGGGGGCTGACATGTACAATCATTCAACATCAGTAAGGTAGGCTGTCATGTACAATCATTCAACATCAGTGGGGATGGGGGCTGACATATACAATCATTCAACATCAGTAAGGTAGGCTGTCATGTACAATCATTCAACATCAGAAGAGGAAGGGGGCTGTCATGTACAATCATTCAACATCAGTAAGGGGGCTGTCATGTACAATCATTCAACATCAGTAAGGGGGGCTGTCATGTACAATCATTCAACATCAGTAGGGGGCTGTCATGTACAATCATTCAACATCAGTAAGGGGGCTGTCATGTACAATCATTCAACATCAGTAAGGGGGGCTGACATGTACAATCATTCAACATCAGTAGGGGGCTGTCATGTACAATCATTCAACATCAGTAGGGGGGCTGACATGTACAATCATTCAACATCAGTAGGGGGCTGTCATGTACAATCATTCAACATCAGTAGGGGGGCTGACATGTACAATCATTCAACATCAGTAAGGGGGGCTGTCATGTACAATCATTCAACATCAGTAAGGGGGGCTGTCATGTACAATCATTCAACATCAGTAAGGGGGGCTGTCATGTACAATCATTCAACATCAGTAAGGGGGGCTGTCATGTACAATCATTCAACCTCAACTTCCCAAGTTGAAGACATTTTAAAAAAATTGTTTACCATTGGATTCTAAGACTTCAGAGGTTACTCGTGTTGTGAATTCGGATTCTTCTGGAAGAATTGCTTTCAACCCCTTTTCAGCCAGAGCACCTAAAAACAGAAGTTAAACTATCAAAGGCAATAAAACTACCTACAGCTATTTTACTGGAGTCAATAGTAACTACCTACAGCTATTTTACTGAACTCAATAGTAACTACCTACAGCTATTTTACTGAACTCAATAGTAACTACCTACAGCTATTTTACTGAACTCAATAGTAACTACCTACAGCTATTTCACTGAACTCAATAGTAACTACCTACAGCTATTTTACTGAACTCAATAGTAACTACCTACAGCTATTTCACTGAACTCAATAGTAACTACCTACAGCTATTTTACTGAACTCAATAGTAACTACCTACAGCTATTTTACTGAACTCAATAGTAACTACCTACAGCTATTTTACTGGAGTCAATAGTAACTACCTACAGCTATTTTACTGGAGTCAATAGTAACTACCTACAGCTATTTCACTGGACTCAATAGTAACTACCTACAGCTATTTCACTGGAGTCAATAGTAACTACCTACAGCTATTTTACTGAAGTCAATAGTAACTACCTACAGCTATTTTACTGGACTCAAAAGTAACTAAGAAAAGCAACAGACATCAAACCCAACTAATAAAATAAAATAAAAATTACCATGACCCAGTTCTCTCCTTCCAATTCCTCCACGCCCAGTTTCATTGGTTGCATAGGGTGGAAACTACAAGATATCAACATCAATTTATAGGGTGGAAACTACAAGATATCAACATCAATTTATAGGGTGGAAACTACAAGTTATCAACATCAATTTATAGGGTGGAAACTACAAGTTATCAACATCAATTTATAGGGTGGAACTACAAAATATCAACATCAATTTATAGGGTGGAACTACAAGATATCAACATCAATTTATAGGGTGGAAACTACAAGATATCAACATCAATTTATAGGGTGGAAACTACAAGATATCAACATCAATTTATAGGGTGGAAACTACAAGTTATCAACATCAATTTATAGGGTGGAAACTACAAGTTATCAACATCAATTTATAGGGTGGAACTACAAGATATCAACATCAATTTATAGGGTGGAACTACAAGATATCAACATCAATTTATAGGGTGGAAACTACAAGATATCAACATCAATTTATAGGGTGGAAACTACAAGATATCAACATCAATTTATAGGGTGGAAACTACAAGATATCAACATCAATTTATAGGGTGGAAACTACAAGATATCAACATCAATTTATAGGGTGGAAACTACAAGATATCAACATCAATTTATAGGGTGGAAACTACAAGATATCTGGACAAATTTATCAATATCTTGTGACCTACTTAGGTCCAGTAATGTTTTATTTTGACATTGTATAATACCTTATATGGATTGATGGTGCAACTACCGGGGTTTTTCCACTGTCTTAGGGTGTCTAGGACCCAGAAATTTTCCATCAAGATCTGATTGATTGATTCTGATCAGATGACCATCCCAACCAATGGCTACATGAGTTGAGGATAACCTCCCCTGTTGCATAAGTCTTTAACTGGATCGCACACTCGCAACACGAGGCAGTCTACCTTGATCAAACGGTCTATTAGGACCAGGCCGTCCATATTGTCCGGCAATAGATTCTGACCATTTGAACGTGAGAGAACTTAAGTCCTGTGTGTGCTATGCTTTCTTAAGTTGTTTTATTATTCTAGTATAATATTACTTGTCGCCAAGTGATTTCTTGAAGCTATAGCAGTGTTGTGTGACCTGTGGCTATTTTTATACAGTGTTAAAATCTGTGATAGTATTTTTTCTTACGCTTTGTAAGTTGGGTTTTGTTATTTTCTAAATTAAATATTTTATCTCGTTTAACTTAGTGTTCTGCCACAACTGTGTTCGCTTATTAAAGGTTGTATGCAGATTGGATGAGTTGTTAACTTCAATAGTATCACTAGTTTTCCCTAGACATCGAGATCGAGCCCTAGTGTGTTGTTTAGTTAGTGTTCATTCATTTAGGCTTTAAGTCATTTGCATATAACCCCGAAAAAAGAATCCGGGGACGTTCACCATCTATCTGGCTGATAGATAGGTAAACGTTACAAAGTGGGGGCTCGTCCGGGATTTAATCTGTCGTTCCAGTTGTTGGTTATATCAGTTAAACACTAAGTTTAGTTGATTTAGTTGTTTTTCTATCCAGTGAAGCCGTGTTATTGAAACGCGCGCAAGGCTAGAGGTATCTAGGTCAAAAGCCAGACGTGTCACGATAGGAGGTCAAGTACTCGGCCCAACGCTCCGTGTTAATTTAGTGAATCTAGGCTTGTTGTGATTTTAAAGTTAGTGCTATGGAATCTTTTTTGGCTAATCCCACTTTTGAGGAGGTAGAAAAGTTGAGTAGAAAAGTTTTGATTAGTGTTGTTAAGGAATTGAAATTGGATTATTCTGTTACGCAGAAATCAGAGGTGTTGAGAGATAAAATTGTTGTTCATTTTATTAATGAAGGAGTATTTGATGAAAGTTTGTTGGCTGGTGTGTTACTCCGCGAGGAGAAACCTCTAGAGAAGGTAGAATTAGAAGCTAGAATTGCTTTAGAGAAGGAGAAAGTTGCTTTAGAGAAGGCTTTAAAAGAAAAGGAGTTTGAAACTAAAAGTGCTCTAGAGAAACAGGAGTTAGAGGCTAAAATTGCTTTAGATAAGAGGAGGTTGGAATTAGAGTTTGGTCAAGTTAGTGATGTCACTTCTCTAGTAGATCCAAAAAAGTTGTCGGTGGGGCAAGTGATTGCCAAATTTGGGAAATTAGTTCCTAAATTTGATGAAACAGATTTGGTCGTTTTCTTTAACTCATTTGAGAGTTTAGCGAAGACATGTGAATGGCCCGAAACTTCCATTACTGCTTTATTGAGCTCGGTCCTTACTGGGAAAGCTGCAAAAACATACCAGGCACTCTCTCACGACATTCAAAATAACTATAGTTTGGTCAAGACTGCCATTTTGAAGGCCTACGAACTGACGCCCGAGGCCTATCGGACAAAATTCCCACTCAATCATATGTGGAATTTCTCTTTGAAAAGGAGAAAATATTCTCAAGGTGGCTACACTCTGAGGAAGTTTCTGAGTTTGAGAAGCTCAGGTCACTTATCCTAAGGGAAGAATTCCTAACGTCCCTGCCTGAAGAGATACGACTACACATACTGGATAACAAGATAATTGACATCCAGAAGGCTGCTGAGTCTGCTGACACATATATGTTGGTGCATAAGAAACCACCAGTGTCAGGAAACCGCCTCAACCCCGTGCTTCCCCTTTTTGGCAGCAATCCTCCTGTTGGCCAACACGTGAAGGCATCACAGTCCAGAGAGAAACCAAGATCAACTCTCAATCGTCGAGCAGTATGCCAGTTCTGCAAAAGACCTGGTCATCTTGTCAAGGACTGTGACAAACGTCGTCAATATAACAGAGAGGTGGTGCGTACTTCTGCGCACTATGCTCTATCCCCTCAAGCAGCCAGTTCAACTATGAACTCTAGAATTCTAAAGGACTCTAACCCTAAGTGTCCGCAAGAAGGTAGTCAAGTCTCCACACATTATGTGCAGTCACATTTTGACTGTTCTCGCCACCATCCAGTTTCTTCCGAGTCTACCGATCTCGAGGGATCGAGAAAAGTTGACTTTTCATCTTTCATTGCCGAAGCTATCATTAGCAAACCAGGTGATCCGTTGTCTCAGCGGAATATCACCGTCCTAAGAGACACAGGAGCATCACAATCACTCCTTTTGAAAAGTTCAATGGACATTACACCAGAGACGAACACCGGAAATATTTCCATTATCCAGGGAGTGGGGACAAAATCTACTGTCGTCCCTCTACACAAGTTTGCCCTGAAACATCATCTCGTCGAAGGTGAAGTCATTTTAGGTGTGATAGCTAGTATTCCTGTCCCAGGAGTACACCTACTTCTAGGGAATGACTTTGCGGGAAGCAAAGTATACCCCTGTACGGTTCCAAACCCTTTGTCAACAGTTCCAGATAATGATAATGAACTGTATCCTGCATGTGTGGTGACAAGAAGCCAGACCAAACAATTGGCTGACACAACGTCTGAACCACACCTACCATCATCAAGAAATTCGACTCCCAAACTGGAGTCTATGCTTCCAGAAAACACAAGCCTGGGCTTGCCCCTGAGGATATCTCAGGAAGACATCATTAAAGCTCAACAAGTCGACGCGGAACTCAAGGCAATGGTCGAAAAATCTCTATCATCTGACGATGGGGAATATTTCTCCGAGAACGGCCTCTTCTTTCGTCGCTCTGTACCAGTGAATGCCTCACCAGCCGAACCATGGTTGGGTAAAAACCAGCTGTGGGTTCCTCCACCTTATCGGCATGAAATACTTAAGCTGGCACATGACCATCCAATGTCAGCGCACCCAGGAGTCACTAAAACGACGGCGAAGATCAAAGAACTGTTCTTTTGGCCCAAAATGAGAAATGATGTGTCGCGTTACTGCAAAAGTTGCACGAACTGTCAGTTGGCCGGAAAACCAAACCAGAAAATTCCTAAGGCCCCTTTGAGTCCGATTCCTGTATTAGAAGAACCCTTTTCTAAAATCGTCATGGACTGTGTAGGTCCCTTGCCTAAAACCAAGGCGGGCAACGAGTACCTACTTACCTTTATGTGTTCAAGTACCCGTTTTCCCGAGGCGTTCCCCTTACGGAACATTAAGGCAAAGACTGTAGTCAGAGCCATGACCCGGTTCTTCACTACCTTTGGATTACCTAGAATCGTGCAAACAGATCAAGGCAGCAACTTCACCAGTCACCATTTTCAGGAAGCACTAGCCAAGCTAGGCGTTACCCACATCACCAGCTCAGCATACCACCCTCAGTCTCAAGGCGTACTTGAGAGGTTCCACCAAACCCTCAAAACCATGCTAAGAACATTCGCTAAAAGTAACACCCAATGGGATGAGACTGTTCCTTGGATTATTTTCGCCGCGAGGGACTGTGTCCAGGACTCTTTAGGTTACTCTCCTTTTCAAGTTGTGTTTGGACATTCTGTCCGAGGTCCCCTGAAGCTGATCCACGAACGTTGGACAGGTACCAGCGATCATCCTGTGGAAAACTTTGACGATTTTCACGTTCGACTGAAAGCCGTGTGCGAAATGGCTCACAAGAACTTAAGAAAGGCCCAAGTGAGAATGAAAGGACTGTATGATAAGAGTTCTCGTAAACGAACATTCAATCCAGGCGACAAAGTTCTTGTGCTAGTGCCTAATCTGAACAATGCGTTATCCTTAAGATATTGTGGACCCTTTACTGTGCATTCAAAATTAAGTGATTTGAACTATGTTGTCAATACGCCTGACAGAAGAAAGAAACAGACAGTGTATCATGTTAACTCACTGAAAAAATATTATGATAATTGTAACAATTTTCATTCCACAGCTAAAATTACTTTACCTGTATGTTCAAATGTTTCTGATGATGTGATACATGATAAATTGAAACCCCCAAAATTGGTAAATTCTTCCTTTTTAGATAATTTAAATGACCACCTTATGCATTTGTCCACAGAGGAAAGCCATAGATTGTCTCAGTTATTCGAGACATTTCCCTCTATTTTTGGGGATGTCCCCAAAGAAGCGAAGGTTCCACCTCATGATGTAGACGTAGGTGACGCAAAACCCATCAAACAATTGCATTGCTTTCTGTCAATACAAATCCATCTTTACCCTCAAAAGCAGGAACCTTGCCATTAGCAAACTTCTTCAAAAATTCAGCTGACTTGTTAGTCTCTCCAAGCTTGAATTTGCTGTCAACTACCACATCAGCTCCACTATATTGGGCCGCGATAAGGGCCTTGTTGGCTCTAAAGCTTTGAGGGTATGTGTAAAGTGTACCGGCTGCCATCTCAGATACGTAAAAGGAAGTAGAATCACATTGCCTTTTTTTCCAGGAAGTTAAATGAGAACCAAAAGAATTACTCTACTATTGAAAAAGAAGCTTTAGCTTTGGTTTTGTCATTACAACATTTTGAAGTCTATGTCACTTCTTCAACCAATCCAGTCAGAGTGTTTTCTGACCATGATCCCCTGAAATTTACCTCTAAGTTAGGACAGACAAATCAAAGAATATTGAGATGGTGTTTATATTTCCAAAATTTTAATCTGGAAATTTCACACATTAAGGGTAGTGATAATGTTGTGGCTGATTGTTTGTCAAGGATGTAAAATCTTATTGCACACATTGATCATGTGACATGTTTTGTGGTTTATTAAGACCATACACAAGTGTTGTGTTCTCACATGAAAATGAGTGGTATGAGTTTGAATTTTTCAAAATTCCAATCCTGTTGAATATTTTGTTTATTTGTAGGTGAACCTTAATTAAAGGTGGTTTTTGATTATATGTAATCTTTTATGATAATATGTCTCATATGACTCGGTGTTATTGTAGCTAGTCATTGAAATAAAGGTCTTACCCTGGCGGGTTTACCACTTTTAATATCCACATGGAAATATTGTAATACCCTTTTCTGAGGGATTTTGATGTATAATTACTTTTTGATTGCCTACATTTGTAAAACATTTTTTTTTATTTTCATTGCCAGATTGGTTCCTTATGTATGTTTTTGTGGAACCTATCTGTCACTTCCAAAAAGGGAGGGGATGTGACCTACTTAGGTCCAGTAATGTTTTATTTTGACATTGTATAATACCTTATATGGATTGATGGTGCAACTACCGGGGTTTTTCCACTGTCTTAGGGTGTCTAGGACCCAGAAATTTTCCATCAAGATCTGATTGATTGATTCTGATCAGATGACCATCCCAACCAATGGCTACATGAGTTGAGGATAACCTCCCCTGTTGCATAAGTCTTTAACTGGATCGCACACTCGCAACACGAGGCAGTCTACCTTGATCAAACGGTCTATTAGGACCAGGCCGTCCATATTGTCCGGCAATAGATTCTGACCATTTGAACGTGAGAGAACTTAAGTCCTGTGTGTGCTATGCTTTCTTAAGTTGTTTTATTATTCTAGTATAATATTACTTGTCGCCAAGTGATTTCTTGAAGCTATAGCAGTGTTGTGTGACCTGTGGCTATTTTTATACAGTGTTAAAATCTGTGATAGTATTTTTTCTTACGCTTTGTAAGTTGGGTTTTGTTATTTTCTAAATTAAATATTTTATCTCGTTTAACTTAGTGTTCTGCCACAACTGTGTTCGCTTATTAAAGGTTGTATGCAGATTGGATGAGTTGTTAACTTCAATAGTATCACTAGTTTTCCCTAGACATCGAGATCGAGCCCTAGTGTGTTGTTTAGTTAGTGTTCATTCATTTAGGCTTTAAGTCATTTGCATATAACCCCGAAAAAAGAATCCGGGGACGTTCACCATCTATCTGGCTGATAGATAGGTAAACGTTACAATCTGATTAGAGAAAATATTTGTTTTCATCTGGAATATATTTGAAGCACCATATTAAATTAAGAATTGAAATATACTATTAAAAAACTGAATGTTTACTTCTTCTGACTGTTGCTTACCTCATAGTGCAGCATAAAATTCTTTTCTTTCATACTCCTGTAGATTGATAAATGATGTAAGTACAATAAAACACAACACAACTGCTTGGGTCATTCTTTTTAAATTAAATTTAGTTTTATATAATTAAATATTGAAAAGGGGGAGCAAATAATAGAGGGGCATACAGCACCCCCCACCACATCTTAAGTAGCTGACAGGGTGGTAATGACATTAGGGTCATTAACAAATTACTAACCTACATGCATGTGCTTTTTTTGGTGTTGCAACCTTCCCCCAATCCCACCACACACACACAAACCATAACCTCCACCCATACACACACCCAAACATTTTACATTAACTTTTGTTTCACTTGTTTTAAAAATTATTCAACACAATATTTTTGGAATAACATCTTACAACTTAAAGAGTAAACCAGAAGAAATACGTTTAGTACTTAATATATATAGTGCTCAAGGCAATACACCATATGTAAGTTAATACAAGTGAAATACTTACCCAGTTATCACAGAAATAGGATCAGATTTGACAGCTGAGTCTAAACTATCAAATGTCACAGTACAAAAAACCTGGAGAAAACAGATATTTTTTGTTACAGTAGATTGTAGGTCTTGAGTTTGTCCTGACTAGTGTTAAGTGAACTAACTTGAGTTTGTCCTGACTAGCAAAGTGAACTAACTTGAGTTTGTCCTGACTAGTGTTAAGTGAACTAACTTGAGTTTGTTCTGACTAGTGTTAAGTGAACTAACTTGAGTTTGTCCTGACTAGTGTTAAGTGAACTAACTTGAGTTTGTCCTGACTAATGTTAAGTGAACTAACTTGAGTTTGTCCTGACTAGTGTTAAGTGAACTAACTTGAGTTTGTCCTGACTAGTGTTAAGTGAACTAACTTGACTTTGTCCTGACTAGTGTTAAGTGAACTAACTTGAGTTTGTCCTGACTAATGTAAAGTGAACTAACTTGAGTTTGTCCTGACTAGTGTTAAGTGAACTAACTTGAGTTTGTCCTGACTAGTGTTAAGTGAACTAACTTGAGTTTGTCCACGTTGAAAGATGGCAGAACCATGCAAGGGTTTCAAGACATCAACAGAACAGCTGATATCTCGAAGTTGATCCAAGGCTCTGCCGTCACATCTAAAAATAGATTAGGGACGATAAAAAATGTTTGCTTCACAGCAGAAAAATTGAGCTGATGTAAACATTGTGGCTATTCTTTAAGTAGGTTTGGTAAAAAAAAGTTTTCAAAAAATGGAACCTTCTGTCTTCATCAAGAATGAGGTCTCTAAACATCTGTTTAACCAATGTTTGATAACAAGATGAGATAACTCTTTCATCAACGTCTGGATAAATACCTGGTGGAAAATAAAAATTGACTTGTCTTAGCCAAAAAAATAACTTTATGACTGGCTCTAGCAGAAAAAGAAACGTATTTATTTCCCTAAGGAAAACACTGAACAGTGTTTAAGAGACTTGGAACCAATTTTAAATGAAATTTTTGAGTTGTTTTTATTGCTAATGATACAGTCAGTTGGTCAATGATGACAAGAAGAGGACATAGCCGACAATGTCATGAAGAGGACAAAAAGACGACACAACTGAAAATGTCAAGAAGAGGACACAACTGAAAATGGTGTCACAAAGCTACAACTAACCCCCCCCCCCCCCCCCCACCACAAACATCTAAGGGTTAGGGTTGCACTACCACTAGGATTTCATTCCTCCTGTGTAGGAGGAAATCAAGGCCAACATACAATTAAGACAGACAGACAGACAGACAGACAGACAGACAGACAGACAGACAGACAGACAGACAGACAGACAGACAGACAGACAGACAGACAGAGACTTTTCTAGAGGTTACTACTGAAGCAATGTATAAAAATTACCAACTTTTTATATTAGACATCACTGTATCACCAATTGTTTTCAAGGCTTGATCCCTTGAAATCTGTTTCATTAACAAAAAGGGCAAATCATTAACGGCATTGCCAAATTAAATAAGAAGATTATACATCACAATTAGTTACAACATAGAAATTAAATATTAAATTCATTTTATTGTAATAAGAAGTAATTCTCTTCATGGATCTAACAAGCTACTGATAGTGGTTTAAAGCAAATATTTTCAGTGGTAGCATTGGTTGTGTCGAATTCACAAATTATGAATTACTGAAAAGTAGAAAATAAAACAACTAAATAAAGGCGTATGCTACGCCGCGGGTCGGCTTGTGTGATAAATGTTATAACATAAGGGTTATCCAATATTAGATTCATCATCATCTTTTTCTGCTTATGCCAAGGGTTAGGGTTAGGGTTTATGCCAAGACAAATGGGGCTTTTGATCAATGAAAACAGCCTACAAGGGGAAAGTGTGGTCAGCAATATGCCCAGCCAGTTTCCCTAATACAAGTGGATAGTGTGGTCAGCAATATGCCCAGCCACCTCAGTTTCCCTAATATGCGTCAGGTACCCTTAAGAGCTGAGTGGACTCAGACACATCTTGAGCCCAGGAGTTGAGACAAGTTATATGTTATCATTGAGCTCTACCTCTGACCACGCTGTTCTCAATAATAAATTACTAAATCATTCATTGTATCCAATATTAGATCTACAACCTAGAGGGTTAATTAGATTGAGACCTAATGGTTAATTAGATTGACACCTAAAGGGTTAATCAGAGACCTGAGGGTTAATTAGATAGAGACCTGAGGGTTAATTAGAGACCTGATGTTTGTGAAAAGTTAATTCTAGACATTCTATAGGAAATGTATAAACATTTTGTGAAAAGTTAATTCTAGACATTCTATAGGAAATGTATAAACATTTTGTGAAAAGTTAATTCTAGACATTCTATAGGAAATGTATAAACATTTTGTGAAAAGTTAATTCTAGACATTCTATAGGAAATGTATAAACATTTTGTGAAAAGTTAATTCTAGACATTCTATAGGAAATGTATAAACATTTTGTGAAAAGTTAATTCTAGACATTCTATAGGAAATGTATAATCCTTATACCTTATGGTGGTCATTGTTATAAAGCACATCACGAACATGGTTCATAGCCAAGCTGAAAAATATTTTTTTAACTCTCTTAGCAGCAATCCACGAGGTAACAACAAAAAATTACAAACAGTGATATGCTGAACTAAAGATAAACTAAAGATAAAGTCAGTCCAATGTTCAACTAAAGACAATCTAATAAAAAAAGCAGTAGGGTTAGGGTTAAAATAAATTATAAGAAATAGTAGGCTTCTTCAAAAAAACATCACAATTTAATGTAGGCTTATTTATCTTAGCTTTATATTTGTATCTGTTAAAAACAATTTTGGGGGAACAAAACTAGTGTTTTTAACCGAACCACAATTTGAAAATTCATAAAAAATTAGTTTGAAGATATGCAATTAAAATTTTTAGCTGAGCACCCCAAAATATGGTAAAAGATTAAGAATTCATTGTTTATTGGGCTTAAAATATAATATTTTATGAATGGTGGAAAACCTACGAAGGGGTTAATTTTTAAAGATGGCTGCCGTTGTCATAGTTACCAAGATTTTACCACAATTTTTTTTTTATGGAAACATGCAGATGTACCTTAAACAGCTATAGACAAACAATTGTTTCCTAACGAGTATTAAAAAAAGTTTTTTTTTTACCGGAGCCTACCCCCTTAACCATTTGAGCCCGCCAGGCCGGTAAACCGGCTTCAACATTAGGCATATATGTCCGAAAAGCCAGTTTTCCGGCCCGAAGATCTAGCGTCGTATTCCTAGCGGCCGGTATACCTTCTAATTGAATATAATTAGCGGAAGACTGACTAAAACTGCCCATATGTCTTTTTAGTGCGGGATTATGATTCTAAAAATGGATTTTAGGAAAAGTGAAAGTGCTTACGTTTCGTAGCAATGCCGCCGAAACAAAAAGCTGAGCCACAGCCATCGACTTCAGCTCATAAAGATGAAGCAAAAGACCGTAATATGAACAAAAGAAGTAGAATGACTGCATTTCAGGAAATACAACTACTTATTGATTCTGATGAAGAAGATAATATTTCTGGTCTAAATTGTGATGATAGTGACGTTGAATTTGAGACTGAACACAGTGACATTGAAATTGATAGTGACAATGAAACTGTTCTAGTACGTTCTGATGCACGTGGTGCTGTAAAATTTCAGGCTCCTTGGCGTGTTGATAATAATTATGTGTTCGTTTGATATACATTGTTCTGTTCATACATTGTAAAAAAAAAAAAAGAATTTCAGAATCCTGCTGCATTGTTGTTTGATCCTGAGTATGGATACCAAATTTGGCTTGATTATCTCAAATGGTCCAAAAGTAATAGGCAAAGTTAGAAGCAGAAAAGTGAAGCTAATCTACATTGTTTACATTTTGAATGAACGTACAACTAGAGGAAATGTTTCCACCATTTTGAATGAACGTAATACTAGAGGAAATTTTCCCACCTTTTTGAATGAACGTACAACTAGAGGAAATGTTCCCACCTTTTTGAATGAACGTACAACTAGAGGAAATGTTCCCACCATTTTGAATGAACGTACAACTAGAGGAAATTTTCCCACTTTTTTTAATGAACGTACAACTAGAGGAAATTTTCCCACCTTTTTGAATGAACGTACAACTAGAGGAAATGTTCACACCATTTTGAATGAACGTACAACTAGAGGAAATGTTCCCACCATTTTGAATGAACGTACAACTAGAGGAAATTTTCCCACCATTTTGAATGAGCGTACAACTAGAGGAAATTTTCCCACCATTTTGAATGAACGTACAACTAGAGGAAATTTTCCCACCATTTTGAATGAACGTACAACTAGAGGAAATTTTCCCACCTTTTAACGGCTTCTGTAACATCAGCTGGAAGTAATTTTGGTGGCTCTACTTCCCTTTTTTGTTTGCCTACCATAGCTTGCAGTGATTTAATTTGATCCACAATTGTTTGGGTAGTTTTCAATGCATAGGATAAAGCTTGCTCTACTTTGTGGAGACCAACTCTATCTGCTTCACCTTCTAGCATTACTGAAATAAGGCAAGTACAATTTTAGACTGGATCACTCTCTCAAAGGGGAGAGTGGGGTCAGTACACAGAGGGGAGAGTGGGGTCAGTACACAGAGGGGAGAGTGGGGTCAGTACACAGAGGGGAGAGTGGGGTCAGTACACAGAGGGGAGAGTGGGGTCAGTACACAGAGGGGAGAGTGGGGTCAGTACACAGAGGGGAGAATGGGGTCAGTACACAGAGGGGAGAGTGGGGTCAGTACACAGAGGGGAGAGTGGGGTCAGTACACAGAGGGGAGAGTGGGGTCAGTACACAGAGGGGAGAGTGGGGTCAGTACACAGAGGGGAGAGTGGGGTCAGTACACAGAGGGGAGAGTGGGGTCAGTACACAGAGGGGAGAGTGGGGTCAGTACACAGAGGGGAGAGTGGGGTCAGTACACAGAGGGGAGAGTGGGGTCAGTACACAGAGGGGAGAGTGGGGTCAGTACACAGAGGGGAGAGTGGGGTCAGTACACAGAGGGGAGAGTGGGGTCAGTACACAGAGGGGAGAGTGGGGTCAGTACACAGAGGGGAGAGTGGGGTCAGTACACAGAGGGGAGAGTGGGGTCAGTACACAGAGGGGAGAATGGGGTCAGTACACAGAGGGGAGAGTGGGGTCAGTACACAGAGGGGAGAGTGGGGTCAGTACACAGAGGGGAGAGTGGGGTCAGTACACAGAGGGGAGAGTGGGGTCAGTACACAGAGGGGAGAGTGGGGTCAGTACACAGAGGGGAGAGTGGGGTCAGTACACAGAGGGGAGAGTGGGGTCAGTACACAGAGGGGAGAGTGGGGTCAGTACACAGAGGGGAGAGTGGGGTCAGTACACAGAGGGGAGAGTGGGGTCAGTACACAGAGGGGAGAGTGGGGTCAGTACACAGAGGGGAGAGTGGGGTCAGTACACAGAGGGGAGAGTGGGGTCAGTACACAGAGGGGAGAGTGGGGTCAGTACAGTGCCCAGTCAAAAGAATGACTCTATTAACACAGTCAGTTAGTCTCAAAAGTTCAAATTTTAATTTGAACTTTTGAGTTCACATATAATGGAAATTAAATAGAAATTAAATAACGCCTACTACTTAATATAAATAGTGTTTTGGATATATAATTTGAAAAACAACATTTGCACCAAAAAAATAATTATTTTGATAGCAGCCCAGTTATTTAAGATAGAACAGCAACATTTAAAAACTTGTTTTATTTTGCGTGTGACTAAAAAAAAAATCTACTGCAAAATAGGGACTGAATATTTGAATTCTGAAAGGGTTTGGAAGTCACATCCATCTTGGTCTCATTCAAAACCTCTAAACTGACAAGATTCAGTCTCTTGGTTTAATTAAAAAAAACCTTTAAACAGACAAGATTCAGTCTCTTGGTTTAATTAAAAAAAACCTTTAAACAGACAAGATTCAGTCTCTTGGTTTAATTAAAAAAAACCTTTAAACAGACAAGATTCAGTCTCTTGGTTTAATTAAAAAAAACCTTTAAACAGACAAGATTCAGTCTCTTGGTTTAATTAAAAAAAAACTTTAAACAGACAAGATTCAGTCTCTTGGTTTAATTAAAAAAAAACTTTAAACAGACAAGATTCAGTCTCTTGGTTTAATTAAAAAAAACCTTTAAACAGACAAGATTCAGTCTCTTGGTTTAATTAAAAAAAACCTTTAAACAGACAAGATTCAGTCTCTTGGTTTAATTAAAAAAAACCTTTAAACAGACAAGATTCAGTCTCTTGGTTTAATTTAAAAAAAACTTTAAACAGACAAGATTCAGTCTCTTGGTTTAATTAAAAAAAAACTTTAAACAGACAAGATTCAGTCTCTTGGTTTAATTAAAAAAAACCTTTAAACAGACAAGATTCAGTCTCTTGGTTTAATTAAAAAAAACCTTTAAACAGACAAGATTCAGTCTCTTGGTTTAATTAAAAAAAACCTTTAAACAGACAAGATTCAGTCTCTTGGTTTAATTAAAAAAAACCTCTAAACTGATAAGATTCAGTCTCTTGGTTTAATTAAAAAAAACCTTTAAACTGACAAGATTCAGTCTCTTGGTTTAATTAAAAAAAACCTTTAAACTGACAAGATTCAGTCTCTTGGTTTAATTAAAAAAACCTCTAAACAGACAAGATCCAATCAACTCACCAACTTTCCTCTCTTTAGTTCCAGTGACTATAATGTTTAATGAACTTTTCTGTAGCTGCCTCCTGGTGGGATTCATGATGACATCACTTCCTAGCAAACCCACTCGAACAGCACCTGCAAATCCATTCATGAGTACAATGTAGTAGAGTAAACAAATGACCTAGATGTTGGCTCTGGACTTACCAACTGGCCCATCCCATGGAAATATAAGACTTAGCAACTGGCCCATCCCATGGAAATATAAGACTTACCAACTGGCCCATCCCATGGAAATATAAGACTTACCAACTGGCCCATCCCATGGAAATATAAGACTTACCAACTGGCCCATCCCATGGAAATATAAGACTTACCAACTGGCCCATCCCATGGAAATATAAGACTTACCAACTGGCCCATCCCATGGAAATATAAGACTTACCAACTGGCCCATCCCATGGAAATATAAGACTTACTAACTGGCCCAACCCATGGAAATATAAGACTTACCAACTGGTCCATCCCATGGAAATATAAGACTTACCAACTGGCCCATCCCATGGAAATATAAGACTTACCAACTGGCCCATCCCATGGAAATATAAGACTTACCAAACTGGCCCAACCCATGGAAATATAAGACTTACCAACTGGCCCAACCCATGGAAATATAAGACTTACCAACTGGCCCATCCCATGGAATATCTGATACGGCTAATGCTGCTGAAGCTGTATTGGAAGAAAATGTCTCATTAAAATGCTATCACACCATGTTTTACAGTTGGGATATTCATTTGAGAAGTCCATATAGCTACTATAACAGTCTACAACAATAATAAATGTTTAATAGTCCAGGTCCAAAAGATTGGCACTAATACACAGTGTATAGTTGGTAGTTCTGGTGGCATATGTACAGGGACATAGGTAGTGGCATAGGTAGTGGTGTAGGTAGTGGCATAGCTAGTGGTGTAGGTAGTGGCATAGGTAGTGGTGTAGGTACAGTGGCATAGGTAGTGGTGTAGGTAGTGGTGTAGGTACAGTGGCATAGGTAGTGGTGTAGGTAGTGACGTAGGTATAGAGGCGTAGGTAGTGGTGTGGGTAGTGGCATAGGTAGTGGTGTAGGTACAGAGGCATAGGTAGTGGCGTCTGTAGTGGTGTAGGTACAGTGGCATAGGTACAGTGGCATAGGTAGTGGTGTAGGTACAGTGGCATAGGTACAGTGGCATAGGTAGTGGTGTAGGTACAGAGGCATAGGTAGTGGTGTAGGTACAGTGGCATAGGTAGTGGCGTAGGTACAGTGGCATAGGTAGTGGTGTAGGTAGTGGTGTAGGTAGTGGCATAGGTAGTGGTGAAGGTACAGTGGCGTAGGTAGTGGCATAGGTAGTGGTGAAGGTACAGTGGCTTAGGTAGTGGTGTAGGTAGTGCTGTAGGTACAGTGGCGTAGGTAGTGGTGTAGGTAGTGGTGTAGATATTGGTGTAGGTAGTGGCATAGCTAGTGGTGTAAGTGTTGTGGTGTAGTTAGTGGTGTAGGTATAGAGGCGTAGGTATTGTGGTGTAGGTAGTGGTGTTGGTAGTGGCAGTGGTGTAGCTACAGTGGAAGTTTTTATAATTAATCATATCATTTGGGTAAAAGATTACCCTAAATCAGGTAAATTCAGCTATTCTTTTTTACTTTAAACTTTAAAATGAAAAACACGGATTATACACATTTTTACTAAATGCAAGTATTCTCTCTTTCACATGTTGGTAGAAATATTCTGAAAGGAAGCAATGCTGTGATGAAATAAATCAATATTGAGTAATTGAGCTCTAATGAAAATGGAAAAAAAAAATAGCCCAAACGATTCTTTACAAACAAAGCAAGTGTAACATCTGATAGATCAGCACTTCATCTTTTATTCACATTTGATTATGGTTATAATTTGATTAGAACTATGGAATTTTTTTCTCTCTCTGGGTTGGACTTGCAACTATAAAACTGATGCTCTAACACTGACCAACACCTACAAGAATTGATGACCTACAGCGCTGATATTTACAAATAAAAACCTTGACTCACCTGCATTGATACTAACTATATCTGGGGACTCACTGCATTGATACTAACTATATCTGGGGACTCACTGCATTGATACTAACTATATCTGGGGACTCACCTGCATTGATACTAACTATATCTGGGGACTCACCTGCATTGATACTAACTATATCTGGGGACTCACCTGCATTGATACTAACTATATCTGGGGACTCACCTGCATTGATACTAACTATATCTGGGGACTCACCTGCATTGATACTAACTATATCTGGGGACTCACCTGCATTGATACTAACTAAAACTATATCTGGGGACTCACCTGCATTGATACTAACTATATCTGGGGACTCACCTGCATTGATACTAACTATATCTGGGGACTCACCTGCATTGATACTAACTAAAACTATATCTGGGGACTCACCTGCATTGATACTAACTATATCTGGGGACTCACCTGCATTGATACTAACTATATCTGGGGACTCACCTGCATTGATACTAACTAAAACTATATCTGGGGACTCACCTGCATTGATACTAACTATATCTGGGGACTCACCTGCATTGATACTAACTAAAACTATATCTGGGGACTCACCTGCATTGATACTAACTATATCTGGGGACTCACCTGCATTGATACTAACTATATCTAGGGACTCACCTGCATTGATACTAACTATTTCTGGGGACTCACCTGCATTGATACTAACTATATCTGGGGACTCACCTGCATTGATACTAACTATATCTGGGGACTCACCTGCATTGATACTAACTAAAACTATATCTGGGGACTCACCTGCATTGATACTAACTATTTCTGGGGACTCACCTGCATTGATACTAACTAAAACTATATCTGGGGACTCACCTGCATTGATACTAACTATATCTGGGGACTCACCTGCATTGATACTAACTATATCTGGGGACTCACCTGCATTGATACTAACTATATCTGGATCGTTGACTCCGTCTACAGCCAAAAGGTTACACATGACCTGCAGAGATTAGCATAACACTCTCAGGACATTTACTTTGGTTGGCTTGACTCAGATCTATTCATTCATTTGTTGCATTCAATTGAAATGAATAGTCCATACTATTTTTTTTATCATATCAAGAAAGTTTAAGTTTGACCAAATCAAAGAAAAGGTAAATGTTTAAGATCTAATGTGACTTACTCAAACATTTAAAAAAATCAGAGAAAACCATAATTATCTTGAGACTAAATGTTTAAGATTTAAAAAATCAGAGAAAACCATATTTATTTTGAGACTAAATGTTTGAGATTTAAAAAATCAGAGAAAACCATAATTATCTTGAGACTAAATGTTTAAAGAAAACCATAATTATCTTGAGACTAAATGTTTAAAGAAAACCATAGTTATCTTGAGACTAAATGGTTAAAGAAAACCATAATTATCTTGAGACTAAATGTTTAAAGAAAACCATAGTTATCTTGAGACTAAATGGTTAAAGAAAACCATAATTATCTTGAGACTAAATGTTTAAAGAAAACCATAGTTATCTTGAGACTAAATGTTTAAAGAAAACCATAATTATCTTGAGACTAAATGTTTAAAGAAAACCATAATTATCTTGAGACTAAATGTTTAAAGAAAACCATAATTATCTTGAGACTAAATGTTTAAAGAAAACCATAATTATCTTGAGACTAAATGTTTAAAGAAAACCATAGTTATCTTGAGACTAAATGTTTAAAGAAAACCATAGTTATCTTGAGACTAAATGTTTAAAGAAAACCATAATTATCTTGAGACTAAATGGTTAAAGAAAACCATAATTATCTTGAGACTAAATGTTTAAAGAAAACCACAATTATCTTGAGACTAAATGTTTAAAGAAAACCATAATTATCTTGAGACTAAATGTTTAAAGAAAACCATAGTTATCTTGAGACTAAATGTTTAAAGAAAACCATAATTATCTTGAGACTAAATGTTTAAAGAAAACCATAATTATCTTGAGACTAAATGTTTGAGATCCAATGTGACTTACTTGAGTATTACAAAAGAAACCAGAAGGGAAAAGTGGTCGCAGTGACCTGTCTGTTAAATAAATGAAAACATTTCAAATAAACTTTAGCAAAATGGTTCAGCTAGTTCAGGTTCCATTTTGGATGCAATACATGTCACTTAAAATTTTTTTATTGAGGTGACATTGGTAACATGGCTATAATGAATTTTTTTTTTCAAGTATTCTTCTGCCAGCCAATATATATATGACAAATAAAGCACACACTTAAAAAATACATTAGCTGTCTCAACATTTTGGATGAATATTCAAGCTTATTTCAGTGAGTATTATAATACAATAATTGGGTAATTTGTAATTGTTGGCTCACCTATTAAATAAACATTTATGTCAAGTTAGAAAATTGGCTCACCAATAACCCGACTGGTCAATATTTCTTTTTCTGTGGGACCAAGTTCTCTGCGTAAAAAATTTGTTGGGATCCTTCCAGCAGCGGCAGCTTTCTGACGGTAGTCAACCTAAAATATAAGATAGTCAACCTAAAATATAAGATAGTCAACCTAAAATATAAGATAGTCAACCTAAAATATAAGATAGTCAACCTAAAATATAAGATAGTCAACCTAAAATATAAGATAGTCAACCTAAAATATAAGATAGTCAACCTAAAATATAAGATAGTCAACCTAAAATATAAGATAGAGTCAACCTAAAATATAAGATAGTCAACCTAAAATATAAGATAGTCAACCTAAAATATAAGATAGTCAACCTAAAATATAAGATAGTCAACCTAAAATATAAGATAGTCAACCTAAAATATAAGATAGTCAACCTAAAATATAAGATAGAGTCAACCTAAAATATAAGATAGAGTCAACCTAAAATATAAGATAGAGTCAACCTAAAATATAAGATAGAGTCAAGCTAAAATATAAGATAGTCAACCTAAAATATAAGATAGAGTCAACCTAAAATATAAGATAGAGTCAACCTAAAATATAAGATAGAGTCAACCTAAAATATAAGATAGAGTCAACCTAAAATATAAGATAGTCAACCTAAAATATAAGATAGAGTCAACCTAAAATATAAGATAGAGTCAACCTAAAATATAAGATAGAGTCAACCTAAAATATAAGATAGTCAAGCTAAAATATAAGATAGTCAACCTAAAATATAAGATAGAGGCAACCTAAAATATAAGATAGTCAACCTAAAATATAAGATAGTCAACCTAAAATATAAGATAGTCAACCTAAAATATAAGATAGAGTCAACCTAAAATATAAGATAGAGTCAACCTAAAATATAAGATAGAGTCAAGCTAAAATATAAGATAGTCAACCTAAAATATAAGATAGAGTCAACCTAAAATATAAGATAGAGTAAACCTAAAATATAAGATAGTCAACCTAAAATATAAGATAGTCAACCTAAAATATAAGATAGAGTCAACCTAAAATATAAGATAGTCAACCTAAAATATAAGATAGTCAACCTAAAATATAAGATAGAGTCAACCTAAAATATAAGATAGTCAACCTAAAATATAAGATAGAGTCAACCTAAAATATAAGATAGAGTCAAGCTAAAATATAAGATAGAGTCAAGCTAAAATATAAGATAAAGTCAAGCTAAAATATAAGATAGTCAACCTAAAATATAAGATAGTCAACCTAAAATATAAGATAGAGTCAACCTAAAATATAAGATAGAGTCAACCTAAAATATAAGATAGTCAACCTAAAATATAAGATAGAGTCAACCTAAAATATAAGATAGAGTCAACCTAAAATATAAGATAGTCAAGCTAAAATATAAGATAGTCAACCTAAAATATAAGTTAGAGGCAACCTAAAATATAAGATAGTCAACCTAAAATATAAGATAGTCAACCTAAAATATAAGATAGAGTCAACCTAAAATATAAGATAGAGTCAACCTAAAATATAAGATAGAGTCAACCTAAAATATAAGATAGTCAACCTAAAATATAAGATAGTCAACCTAAAATATAAGATAGAGTCAACCTAAAATATAAGATAGAGTCAACCTAAAATATAAGATAGACGGTAGTCAACCTAAAATATAAGATAGACGTTGGTCAACCTAAAATATAAGATAGAGTCATCATAAAATATAAGATAGACGGTAGTCAACCTAAAATAGTAGACAGACTGTAGTCAATCAAATATTGTCAAAAACTAATTCAGCAAATATATTGCCCATGAGCTTCCAAAGACATAGCTCTTGCACACAATGCCAAACTCTAGGGTTAGGGTTATAAACCAAACTCCATTTTATAAACAGAATCACAATTTATAAGCAGAATCACATTTTATAAGCAGAATCACATTTTATAAACAGAATCACAATTTATAAGTAGAATCATATTTTATAAACAGAATCACAATTTATAAGCAGAATCACAATGTATAAGCAGAAACGTACTGAAATACAATACCTAAATAAAAAAAGATCTGTTAATGATTGTGGTACTTACAGTTAAAGGGAGAAAAGATGATGATGTGTCTTGTTTTTGACTGACAGCTGTCACCAAAACACTAGTATCTCCAAGCTGTAATGTAATTTTTTTTTAAATTGGCTTAGACGAAGGCTACAGCTCAGAAAAAAGTATGTAACAGACAACTCTAGCTATGAGTAAGTTAAGAAAGTTGCAATACAAACTGTGAAGGCTACAGCTCAGAAAAAAAGTATGTAACTGACAACTCTAGCTATGAGTAAGTTAAGAAAGTTGCAATACAAACTGTGAAGGTTACAACTGACAACTCTAGCTATGAGTAAGTTAAGAAAGTTGCAATACAAAGGTTACCTGGGCTACAGCTGCACCATCAGCAAACCTGGCCAACTTGCCAGTACTTATTCTGAAGACTCTGAAGCATAATATTTCATCAATATCAGTTGATACAAAAGTTATTTGCTTAACTTAAGAATTAATGTGTTTGAATTTTTAAAATCTTACCATAAACAAAAAAGTTATGAATTTTTTTGTCATTAAAAAATAGCAGTTTTTTCAGACAACATGGATAGACCATGTATTTTGTATGAGGAAAAATACAAGCAGGAAGACTTCATCAATTGGTATAATTTCATATTTTGACCAAGAACCTTGAGAGTTATATGTGAACACCTAATCTATTCTACCAAGTTTCACTGTTGTACAACGTAAACTCAAAGACTCTATAGACTAAAAGTAACACCCCCGCTTTTAAAAAGGTGATAAAGCCTCCCCCCAATCAGCAAGTCGCAAGGGGGGGGGGGGGTAAAATGTGACTCAATCAGCAATTTCTTCAATGTTTAAAATAATATTAATTCAAACCTGTACAGTTTACAAGGTTATTCCATTACAAACAGAATGATGTATAACATGTTAATATAAACACAATAAAAGCATGCAAAAAATAGTGTTGAACATAGCTAACTATGGTTTACAGTAATGACTGTTTACGAAACTCAACAGACATTAGGGTTACCAGATGATTCCCGACGCTATATCATGATCTATTTAATACATTACTAACAATAAGATTAAGAGTAAAGTTCTACAACAAGCGGTTCAACACATGTGGCCATCCCCCTCTTTATCGCTTTGTATAGTAATTGTTTGGATGTTTTATACAAAACTACCGATATCTGCTGTACGCATGTCAAGTTTCTAGGTGTGAGGTCGTCGGCGATTCTAGTACCCACGGAAAAAAAGCACTAGGTCCCGGATGAGACGAATAAAAGCAACCAATAAAAGCTTTTTATAACTAGGTTAAGTATAAATAGCTTCTACATATGTGCTGGACCCTGTAAATACTATAGTTAAGGCTATTAAAGCAATCTGACCATAACCCTAACCCGAGGTGGTCGCAGTTGGGGGTTAGGGTGTTTTACCCTCACTGCGCCACCAACGACTTGAACTAGACTAGCCTAGATCTAGATCCTCTATATTTAAATCTGTCTAGAATCTATATATTGTCTAAATTTGTCTGGTGTTTTAAATTATTGAACTAGACTAGCCTATATCTAGATCCTCTATATTTAAATCTGTCTAGAATCTATATATTGTCTAAATTTGTCTGTTGTTTTAAATTATTTTTGATCATCTACTTCTTCTAGATCTCGTTTTTGTCTCTACATACCAACATGTGTAAGCACATTTTATGTTTTGTTAGTGATTGTTACGTCCCTTGTATTATGTATATTATGGTTGAGTTCCTTGAGCGTTCACTGGGTTATCCTTGATGTGTAGTTAATAAATTTAAAGTCTTTTTTTTATTGGTTTTGCAATCTATTAATTAATAATACAATCAACAACATGTTTAAAAATGTAAAATATTTTAATTAGGCCTATTAAAATTGGATCAAAACCTATAAAATAGATTTTCTCACTAAAACTAAAATTTACACAATTTTCTATTTAAACATGACCACAGAATAATAGACATCCATATTTAATCCATAACGCACTAATTTTGAAGTTTTAAGTTCGTTTTAAACTAAATTACTTAATTTAATATTTATTGACACTCACTGCACTGCACGACAGACCTCTCCATTTCAACACAACTTACATCTGAAGCCACGGCAAACCACGAACCGTTTCGACTTTTTAATTGGCTATGCACCAGAGTTCCTCACTACTGATGAGCCAAATAGCGGTCACATGGTTTTTAAAAAATAAAAATAAATTGGTTGTGATATGAACGACGGTCTTATAAAAAAACAGCTCACAATATTTTATTTCTTTTTTCATAGACTGATAAAACTAATAATGCTTTATGTTCTTGCTCCTTTTTGTACCCTCACCTTTGATATTTTAAAAGTTCTATTAATTTTAATGAAACCAACTTTTGAATTTAGCCTCCATTCTCCAAACCAAATTTTAAAATGCTTTTCTGGCATATCTAGCCCTGCCACCTATAGTTTGTTTTTATAACGCGAAAATCCCGCCATTTTGCTCGTGGTAAACATTTTAAACAGTAATTCAAAGAAGGTCACTGGAACTAAGATGAAAAATCGTCAAAAGTCATGTATCCGGTCTGTACGCCATATTGGTGCTAGCAACCGGCTGTGCCTCCGGGTTAGGGAGTAATAGTACAAAAAATATGGTCATTACGCTAGCAGGGGCAGGCGGCTGCAGGAAAAAAAAGAGGGGGGAAAAATATTGCAAGGAGGGACGTCACTAAAACGATTGCTGGAAAAAAAGTCACAGGGAAAAAGTCACAAATATATATTTCCATTGTGGCTTTTTTTCTGACTTTTTTCCTAGCAAAAACTGTGACTTTTTTCTGTTTTTTTTTACTGTGACTTTTTTTTCATTCACCCATTAAAACATGAAGATCTCGAAGTCTACGCATAGGAATACAAAATTACTGATACATATGATATTAGAGTAATATGGCAGCGGAATAACACAGTACTTTCTGTTTGTTTCTGTGTGAAACAGTTACAAAATTATAGCGCCCGATGAAAATCGGGAGTTCGGAATTTTGTGCATGTCTGATCGATTTGCAGAAGTTTACTCTAGTTTTACAGTGACTTTTTACCTAGTGTAACAGAGTAATGGAGACAAGCGAGTTGACGAGATTCCTTCCATAGTGTTGTTGACATGGAATAAAAACGTGCTTTTTAAATTTAGACCGTAAAAAAAAATAAAAAATAAAAACTTAAGCCTAAAATTAATTTAGAAATTTTATATTTTTAGAATAAATGCTATAAGTTGCAAATCCAGTGAACTTGAAAATAATTTGTTGAGTTTAAGGCTACATCTCTATTTATTTTCATCAAGCCTAAGTTATAAACGGATGTTTCACTTTCGTAAGACAAATATTGATTGGCTGTACAGTAACTTAGTGATCGATAACTATTTGTTTACAAAACTTTGCAGATCAAGTTTTTAAATAACAATGCAAATTTAAAACCCCATGACCTAGTTTTCTATTTTTAGCTTACAATGTGTACAATAAAATTTATGTCGGCCTATCCAATAGCAGGATGCCATTGTTTATGTCGCCATTACACGTGAAAACCAAATTGTTTTTGCTTTTTTTTAAATTTTTATTTAGTTACCGAAAATATTAAAAACATCAAATACGTCCAATCTTTAGTAAAGTCCGAAAAAAAACAGACAGACAGGATTTTATAACCATATTAATTGTAACTACGCCGTGCAAGATTTTTAAATTAATTTATGCACCTCTCAAATACCTTTGAGACTTTTCTCGCTTGTGTCCATTAACAGAGAGATCTAATCTACTAATTCTAGCTGAATCTAGCTGCCTAGAAAACTATAGGCTTTTTGATGAGAATTACAGAATGATTTTTTTTATTAAAAATGTATCAATAATAGCTAGAACACTAGTAAACTAAGCTAATTTAGCATATTTTAACTTTCTGTGCAAAGTCATTATTACTGAAAAAAATTCCAAAGTCAGGTCAGCCTGTGGCACCCTCCACTGAACGTGACAGAAGGAAAAAAAACTTCACCCGTGACCTTCATTAAAACAGAATTTGCTTTTTTTATTTTTTTTATTTTTGGTAAACATGTGCTTAATCTTACCCAATAAGTGATAAAAATTTGAAAATTAATTTTAATTACTGTTGTAAAGTGAGATAAACAGCTTAATAAACACGTGTTTTCTTGAGGGGGTGTGGCCCGGGTGTGGCACATCGCAATTATAACTTTATATTTCTGTGTTTTATGACTATATGTGTTCACAATCAGCATGCTATGTTTTTAAAATTGATAAAGGGTAAGTATACCAAGTTACAAAATCTGCAATCTAACTAATAATTCATACTTTCAATTTAAAAAATAATAAAAACGATCATCAACGAAGAAAGCGTAAACATTCTATTTTTAGGTGTGACATAAAAAACAGTCATAAATCTAGCCAAATGATTGGATTCTTGCGCTGCACACATTTTCCCGCGCCTCGTTTTCACCAAACAAGAATATAATAAAATGGCATTATTACTTACACCCTCAAAAGCATTGTTTTCACCCAAATTATATTAAACAGTTCTATTTTTATTTGATAGTAAAGATGTTATACAAATTGTATCATATAAGAAAGTTATTGAAGAATGCACCTGCTTTAGTTAATTCGACTTGAAACGCAAGCTAAGTAAGCGTGACTTTCTCTCGACGGCCTCGTTAAATACAAATAAAGAAATTAGGTCAAAAGTAGATCTGGGAATTCTTAAACAGACTGAAATAGAAACGGATAGTTCCGATGTCTAAAATTAACGATGGCCTCGTTATTATTAGTTTTATCCCTCTACCGTTTAGTGAAAGCGAAACTGGTCGCCATTTTTAGTACGCGCATGAGCCGTGAGATGCCACGAAAATGACAAACCCGGAAGTGTTGAATCGAACGGCCTAAAAACTAGCTAGTAGACTAGTTGGTAATCTATCGTTTTAGGTACGTAAAATCGGCCGCGACTAGTAATGTGAAAAACAGGTGACTCCTTACATTTTAATAATTATTTCACATTTTGAGGAGGATTTATGTTTTGAAAAATACAAAAATGTTTCCTTGTTTCATTTATGTACCTGTTTTTAAACGTTTGAATTAAAACTTTTCAGTAATAAATGAACACCAGCGATGTTTCCAACAGATGCAACCACGCTCATTTACTATAGCAGCCATCTTGTTAAAGTTTTATTTTTATAGACATATAGCGCGAGATTCAGGCGGAAGTCACTCTATTTTACAAATGGCTGCTGTTTATATACTAGGTTGAATTTTGGATATAATATATAGCAAATCTTGCTTGCAGACGGTAATCTATCGTTTTGGGTATGTAA
>NW_026733076.1:0-86488 GCF_028476545.2 Physella acuta
GCTTGGTCGAGTCGGTAAAGCTCATGGTTGCTAAACCGAAAAATCTCGAGTTCGAACCCTCGGGGAGATGAGGCTCGTTAGCTAAGAGAGACAACTCATCAAACAACTGCTGCCTTGTAGTTTGTTCTTGGTTGGACAAAGGCTATGGAAGCAAATCCAAAAAGAAAAGCCTCTGGCAGATAAGGCTCAATCCTTCCAACACTAAAAATTAAGAACGAAGAAGAAGAATAAGGTTTAATCTCCCAAAAGCAATCTATCATTTATAAACGATTATTTTCGGGATAAAAACTAACTTTAATTAATTGAAGTCATGTCTGCTGTTCGTTTTCTTTAATTTTTTTTTTTTTTTTTTTTTTTGTATATTGAATTTAGTAATTTGTTGTATATGGCCAACGTGACAATAAATATGTCTCAATATAGACTTTTTATTTTATTTCGTGTTTATTGACAATTGGTTTTCTTCTTTTCTGATTATATGTGTGTGTCTTCAGTCTGCGTGCCTTCAAAACGTATTTATTTCCAGTTAATTTTGTTTCGCTTTTTTCCTGTAAAGTGGATATTTATTTATTATTTTTTAGTCAACATCTCAGCGCGTTTCCGTGTGGTTTGAGGGAAAACACTGGTTGGCTCATCTGGTGTTTGATGACGTCATTACCGTACTCCACACGGTGGTTGGAATTCTGCATTGGAGAGGTAAGCTATGAAGGTGGCTTCAGTGTTATTGGAGTTTGGTAAACTTAGTTTTAGATTAACATATGTATTCTAGGTTCCAGGTAACTGTAGAACATAGGTAGAGTAAGCTTTAGATCAGTAGCGTAGCGAGGGGGGGGGGCGGAGGGGGGGGCATATGTCCCCGGGCGCCGACCTTAGGGGGCGCCAAAATAGGTTGGAAAAATAAATTGAAAGATTGAGGGGGGTGCAAATCGAAATCTTGAGATCTTAGATCTTGAGGGGGGGGGGGTGCAAATCGAAATCTTGATGGGGGTGCAAATCAAAAGTTTGAGGGGGGGTACAACTCGAAATCTTGAGGGGGGGTGTAAATCGAAAAGTTTGTCCCCGGGCACCGGGAAGGGTCGCTCCGCCTCTGCTTTAGATGATTGTATAGACAACATAAGTAAAGTAACTATCAGGTGTCTTTAAGTATTGTGCGAGTTAGATAGCTTAGATAAACATGTTGCCGTGATCGTTTCATGCACACACAAAAAAAACATAACTGCTAATAACTATATACAATCTGTAAAGCCTATCTAAGAATAAAACTGCCAATACTTATATAAAACCTACCTGCAACCACTGATCTAAAAACTACATACCAACTTTGATCTAAAAATCTACCTATTAACTTTGATCTAAAATCTACCTTCCAACATTGATCTCAAATTTACCTACCGACGTTGATCTAAAATCTACCTTCCAACATTGATCTAAAATCTACCTTCCAACATTGATCTAAAATCTACCTACCAACTTTGATCTATAATCTACCTACCAACATTGATCTCAAATCTACCTTCCAACTTTGATCTAAAATCTACATACCACTTTGATCTATAATCTACATACCACTTTGATCTATAATCTACATACCACTTTGATCTAAAATCTACCTTCCAACATTGATCTAAAATCTACCTACCAACTTTGATCTAAAATCTACCTACCAACTTTGATCTAAAATCTACCTTCCAACTTTGATCTAAAATCTACATACCACTTTGATCTAAAATCTACCTTCCAACATTGATCTAAAATCTACATACCAACTTTGATCTAAAATCTACCTACCAACTTTGATCTAAAATCTACATACCACTTTGATCTAAAATCTACCTTCCAACATTGATCTAAAATCTACCTACCAACTTTGATCTAAAATCTACCTACCAACTTTGATCTAAAATCTACCTTCCAACTTTGATCTAAAATCTACATACCACTTTGATCTATAATCTACATACCACTTTGATCTAAAATCTACCTTCCAACATTGATCTAAAATCTACATACCAACTTTGATCTAAAATCTACATACCACTTTGATCTAAAATCTACCTTCCAACATTGATCTAAAATCTACCTACCAACTTTGATCTAAAATCTACATACCACTTTGATCTAAAATCTACATACCACTTTGATCTAAAATCTACCTACCAACTTTGATCTAAAATCTACCTTCCAACTTTGATCTAAAATCTACATACCACTTTGATCTATAATCTACATACCACTTTGATCTAAAATCTACCTTCCAACATTGATCTAAAATCTACATACCAACTTTGATCTAAAATCTACATACCACTTTGATCTAAAATCTACCTTCCAACATTGATCTAAAATCTACCTACCAACTTTGATCTAAAATCTACATACCACTTTGATCTAAAATCTACATACCACTTTGTTCTAAAATCTACCTTCCAACATTGATCTAAAATCTACATACCACTTTGATCTAAAATCTACCTTCCAACATTGATCTAAAATCTACCTACCAACTTTGATCTAAAATCTACCTTCCAACTTTGATCTAAAATCTACATACCACTTTGATCTAAAATCTACCTTCCATCATTGATCTCAAATCTACCAGCCAACATTGATCTAAAATCTACCTACCAACATTGATCTAAAATCTATCTTCCAACTTAGATCTAAAATCTACCTGCCAACATTGATCTAAAATCTATCTTCCATCATTGATCTCAAATCTACCAGCCAACATTAAAACAAAGCCTGCGTGTGTTTGCAGGCTACTGGGTCCTGATGGACGTCTACCTGCCGTACCGACCTGTAAGCCTGTGGGTCTGTCATGGCGCAAGTTTTGTATTACTGGCTGCAGGACTATGTGCCACAGCAATACCTGTAAGTTTTTGTTTATAGCTGCAGGGCTATGTGCCACAGAAATACCTGTAAGTTTTTATTTTACTAGCTGCAGGGCTATGTGCCACAGCAATACCTGTAAGTTTTTGTTTTACTGGCTGCAGGGCTATGTGCCACAGCAATACCTGTAAGTTTTTGTTTATAGCTGCAGGACTATGTGCCACAGCAATACCTGTAAGTTTTTGTTTATAGCTGCAGGGCTATGTGCCACAGCAATACCTGTAAGTTTTTGTTTTACTGGCTGCATGGCTATGTGCCACAGCAATACCTGTAAGTTTTTGTTTATTGCTGCAGGACTATGTGCCACAGCAATACCTGTAAGTTTTTGTTTATAGCTGCAGGACTATGTGCCACAGCAATACCTGTAAGTTTTTTTTTACTTGCTGCATGGCTATGTGCCACAGCAATACCTGTAAGTTTTTGTTTTTAGCTGCAGTGTTAAAGCTTAAGCTGCTTCCATATTGGTTAATCTGATTAGAGCAGTTTAAAAAGTCTCCAACATACATCAAGTGGGGACGGCGTGGCCTAGCGGTAGAGAGCTTGGCTGCTACCCCGAGTTCAAATCCGGCAGCTACAACACTTCTCCATCAGACATGACTTGGGGCGGCTCCTGTAGCTTTGGCCTACCAACATTTCTCTAGTTTGAAGGATTCGAGTTCTGCTAGTTTACACAGAATCTGGTCTATCCTTTCTCGCTTCAGTTTTGTTATTTTTGATCTGCAGCTGACAGTATAGTCTACGCAAAAATATCTGTGTTCTCGAATTTAAAATGTGTAACTCACATACGCGGTACTGCGTGCGTTGAAAAGCCCTCTTCCCCCCCCCCCCCACCCCATGGTTAATTTTGTGATCTTGATATTTTAAGTACTTGGTTGTGGGCCCGGATTAATTTTGTGATCTTGATCTTTTAGGTACTTGGTTGTGGTCGAGATGGTCGACTCTTCAATGGCGAAGGTGTGATCTTCGACAACAATTATTTAACAAACCTTCGAAATGCCTGGCGATCTAGGACAGTGGTAATGTTTTGTAATTTGTGTAGATTTTATTTTGTACATGTTCAAATACTTTTATATAAACTATAATTATATAAGTTAAACCACTAAATACCTAAGGTACTGTTTTTTTTCTATCAAAGGTATTCCATGAACACAATCGTAAAGAGAGGAACAACAGACATAGTGACATTATTGCTGCGAATATTTAGCTGGCATTTTGCATAATGATGAGTTATCGTGTAGGCCTAGTGATCAGATAACTTAATGTCAAGCTTGATAACTCTGAAACAAATATCAACTGTGAAAATATTGTCTCCCTTGTGTGTTTTTTTTTAAATTCATTTGCTTGTGTAGGACTATAAACTAATTATAAACTAATTATGCTGCCGTACAATTGACTTCATTTTGTTGATTTTTTTTTACTTTGATATACAATTTTTTTTAGTAATTGAAAGTCATTATGTATGACAACTATTATACGTTGAAAAGGGAAGAGGGGTCTTGCGAAGGTAAAAAAAAATTTGTTTTAAGAGCTCAAGCGACCGACATAAATTATATATTTATTATGATATATTTATTATTTATTTATTTATATAAAACACATCCATAAAGTTAAAATATTGTGTCCTGTATGAAATTTCGAAATGAAGTGGAGCTTATGTTTCTTAACCTACGCATAAGAATGGATGGTGTGGTCAGCACAATGCTCAGCACCTTTACTTTCCGCGAACAATGGTCGATTGATTCAATCAAAGAATAGTCGCTTCATTCAATCTAACAATAGTCGCTTCATTCAATCGATGGTCGCTTGATTCAATCAATGGTCGCTTCATTCAATCGATGGTCCATTGATTCAATCAATGGTCGCTTGATTCAATCAATGGTCGCTTCATTCATGGGAAGGTCGCTTGATTTAATGGTCGTTTGATTCAAACAATGGTCGCTTGATTCAATTAATGGTCGATTGATTCAAACAATGGTCGCTTGATTCAATCAATGGTCGATTGATTAAAACAATGGTCGCTTGATTCAATCAATGGTCGATTGATTCAAACAATGGTCGCTTGATTCAATCAATGGTCGCTTGATTCAAGCAATGGTCGCTTTATTCAATCAATGGTCGCTTGATTCAATCAATGGTCGCTTGATTCAAACAATGGTCGCTTGATTCAATCGATGGTCACTTCATTCATGCGAAGGTCGCTTGATTCAAACAATAGTCGCTTCATTCAATCGATGGTCGATTGATTCAATCAATGGTCGCTTGATTCAATCAATGGTCGCTTGATTCAAACAATAGTCGCTTCATTCAATCGATGGTCGATTGATTCAATCAATGGTCGCTTGATTCAATCAATGGTCGCTTGGTTCAAACAATAGATTTTGATTCAATCAATGGTCGCTTGATTCAATCAAAGGTCGCTTCATTTAATCGATGGTCCATTGATTCAATCAATGGTCGCTTGATTCAATCAATGGTCGCTTCATTCATGGGAAGGTCGCTTGATTTAATGGTCGTTTGATTCAAACAATGGTCGCTTGATTCAATTAATGGTCGATTGATTCAAACAATGGTCGCTTGATTCAATCAATGGTCGATTGATTCAAACAATGGTCGCTTGATTCAATCAATGGTCGATTGATTCAAACAATGGTCGCTTGATTCAATCAATGGTCGCTTGATTCAAGCAATGGTCGCTTTATTCAATCAATGGTCGCTTGATTCAATCAATGGTCGCTTGATTCAAACAATGGTCGCTTGATTCAATCGATGGTCACTTCATTCATGCGAAGGTCGCTTGATTCAAACAATAGTCGCTTCATTCAATCGATGGTCGATTGATTCAATCAATGGTCGCTTGATTCAATCAATGGTCGCTTGATTCAAACAATAGTCGCTTCATTCAATCGATGGTCGATTGATTCAATCAATGGTCGCTTGATTCAATCAATGGTCGCTTGGTTCAAACAATAGATTTTGATTCAATCAATGGTCGCTTGATTCAATCAAAGGTCGCTTCATTTAATCGATGGTCCATTGATTCAATCAATGGTCGCTTGATTCAATCAATGGTCGCTTCATTCATGGGAAGGTCGCTTGATTTAATGGTCGTTTGATTCAAACAATGGTCGCTTGATTCAATTAATGGTCGATTGATTCAAACAATGGTCGCTTGATTCAATCAATGGTCGATTGATTCAAACAATGGTCGCTTGATTCAATCAATGGTCGATTGATTCAAACAATGGTCGCTTGATTCAATCAATGGTCGCTTGATTCAAGCAATGGTCGCTTTATTCAATCAATGGTCGCTTGATTCAATCAATGGTCGCTTGATTCAAACAATGGTCGCTTGATTCAATCGATGATCACTTCATTCATGCGAAGGTCGCTTGATTCAAACAATAGTCGCTTCATTTAATCGATGGTCGATTGATTCAATCAATGGTCGCTTGATTCAATCAATGGTCGCTTGATTCAAACAATAGTCGCTTTATTCAATCGATGGTCGATTGATTCAATCAATGGTCGCTTGATTCAATCAATGGTCGCTTGGTTCAAACAATAGATTTTGATTCAATCAATGGTCGCTTCATTCAATCAAAGGTCGCTTCATTCAATCGATGGTCGATTGATTCAACAAATGGTCGCTTGATTCAATCAATGGTCGCTTGATTCAATCAATGGTCGCTTGATTCAATTAATGGTCGATTGATTCAATGGTCGCTTGATTCAAACAATAGATTTTGATTCAATCAATGGTTGCTTGATTCAATCAATGGTCGCTTGATTCAAACAATGGTCGCTTCATTCAATCGATGGTCGATTGATTCAATCAATGGTCGCTTGATTCAAACAATGGTCGCTTGATTCAATGGTCGCTTGATTCAATCAATGGTCGCTTGATTCAAACAATAGTCGCTTGATTCAAACAATGGTCGCTTAAATCAATCAAACAATAGTCGCTTGATTCAATTGATGGTCGATTGATTCAATCGATGGTCGATTGATTCAATCAATGGTCGCTTGATTCAATGGTCGCTTGATTCAAACAATGGTGGCTTGATTCAATCGACCAATGTTTGAACAAGCAGTGTAACTCGATCTGACTGTGCCTACAAAAAATTCTAATGAAAGAGTTAAACAGTTTTTAAAATATGGAGAACGTGATTTGATCTAACAAAACAAACCAAAAAAACTGCACGATAGTTCGTTGATTTTTTTTTACGTAATGTTCGTTAAAGCTGCCTCCAAATCAGAGGCGAAGCGGGTGGGGGGGGGGGGGGGAAGGGGTGTGGTCGGGAGGTGCGGACCGCACCAGGTGACACCATTTAGGGGGGGTGGGTGACACCAAGGCAAAAAATAGCAAAATATATAGAGAAAAATTTTCACTTAATTAAATGATTTATTAGAGTGAATTAAATAGTCTTTTAAAAGCAAAGTGGACAAATCCCGACACGGGTGGAGGAAGGGGGGGGGGATGACACCATGACGTAAACCTGCTAATGATAAAGAAAACATGCAACATCCAGCTGAATTTATAACCGAATTTATATACAAATCGTTAGTATTATCTGAGGACAGTTTAAAGCAATCATCGTGGGTGTGACGGGGGGGGGGGGGGGGAGTTACATCAGCTTTCCATCAACTCAACGTTGCAATATATATGCCTGAGGGAAACGGTTTGGTTGGAAATCGTAATAACCTATATGTTAATCCATGTATGGGCGGGGGTAAAAAAATTAAATACATCCAGAAGAATTTAAAAAAAAAAACATACAGGCCCAACAAGGTGTATACACATACTTACAAGTATATATGATATATATATATATATATATATATATATATATATATATATATATATATATATATATATATATATATATATATATATATATATTTCGATTTTTTTTCTTACAGGGGGGGGGCAGGTGACGCCATTAGGTGCCGCCTCGCTACGCCACTAATCCAAATGCTAATGATTTGTATTAAATTTCAAATATTTATCTACCTATTAACCTAATTACATAACTTTCCAGCAAATGAATGTGGGTAACTGCACGTCCACAAAATGTGATAGCAGTTAGCAAATAAACCTCAGTTGTCCTGCTTTTAATACTTTTATTGATTCACAAAAAAAAACGAATAAATCAGGGGACATAATGCTCGAATAAAAAACTCCACCTTATGTCACATTACCACTGTTCAAATTGAAAGAGAAAAAAAAATTAATGATTCAGGGGAAATAATCCCCGAATGCAAAGAAAAAAAATGAAAAATACTGCTTTAGTCAAGTTTCTAGTCTATATATATAAAAAGCAATGTATGTTTGTGTGTGTGTGTGTGTGTGTGTGTGTGTGCCCTTTATGCATTACTACACCTCTCATCATATCGCCGTGAAACTTTGGGAAGTTGTTGAGAATATTCCTGGGGAAGTTTCTGCGAAAAAAAATATTTCGAATTCGCAGGGGTGGCGCCCCGGTAGGGCGCGATTTGTTTTTTCTCTATATACGATATATAAAAATAAAAGTCGATTTTGGTTTGACAGCGTTCACCAGATAGCCATGAGACTTTAGGGAGTTGATTAGAACACTCTAGGGGAGGGTTCTGTAAAAAAAATCATGTTTAATTTCATAAGGGCGGCGCCACGGGAGGGTGCGATTTTCCTCTATATGCGGTATATAAAAATAATAAAAGTGAATTGCAGTGACACCGTTCATCCGATAGGCATGAAACTCTTGGGAGTTCATTATAAAACAACTCTAGGCAAGGGTTCAGTAAAAAAAAACTTTAGTTTCGCTATGGGGCGTTACAAACGATTACCAAATTGAATCAGGCGTGTCCTCTGGCGCACTGGTAGGGTGCGATTAGGCTGTAAATAAAAATGTCTGTTTCGGCCCCCAAAGGCTCACATGGGCCGCTAAGGGCCATGTAATACGTTTTATTTTAGTAAACAGAAACATTAACCAAGGTTAGATTATTAACCGGGATGTTTCTTTTTGTCCGTAAAAAAAGTCCAAACAGTTTCGTCACTTTGCGGATGATGCAATTAGCATCTATTTTTAGATAATCCAAACAGAAATTGAGATCGAGCATCTAAGAAAAGACCATTAGTAACGCTAATATATTGCATCAGTCACACTGATGTTTAAAACGCGTCAAATAAATTTTTTACGTGTTAATTAACAAATCCTGTTCATTTGTGTCACTTTAGTGAATGACGCAATCTGCATCATTGTTAACAGGATGCTAATTTAAGGAGCCAGGGGTCGTACGCCGCGCCCGGGGGGGGGGGGGCTCCTGAGAGCGGGCCTCTAAATCTATGACACATGGGCGGTCACCGAAGTGTGTTCTACCATATTATTACGGTGAGTGATTAATGTACATTCAATGTTTTCATGCGGTAGTGTAGGTAAACCCGTGTCCCGATATTTATGATCGAAGCGCAGGCATTGTTTACATTTAAATAACTCAATTTTAGAAAAGAAGGTCACCCGTCTAAGAACATATGATTGGTAACGCGTTGGTGAAATCCTTCTAATATATTTCGTCAAACTTTCTTCTATCCCCGCGGCAACGCGCGGGGGGCGGGTACGCTAGTATTTCATATTTTTAAAAGGTTTTTATTTTTATTGAATCAGCACCACTCTGGCCTCAGGTGCACGTAGCTATCAGAGGTTCCAAAGTTATGTGTCACCCTCTACCCATATTTTATCAATAATTTGTCAGCTTTCAAGAACCAAACACCCTTGAAAGTTGAAACGTCAACGCACTGAGCCTATAATTACCGGTAGTTGTTTTTTTTTTCGAGAGTTCGCCTATCAATGACGGCACACACATAGGGGAAGAGGGAAGGGTCATCAATATTGTGACGATTTGTGATAAGGGGGTAGAGGGAGTGGATACTAGAAGGTTTAACATAACACTTTTGCATTTTTTTTTAAAGTAGAAGCTGAATTTTAGCCGTTAATTCGTGATCTAGAAAGCCATTTTTTGTTTTATTGTAACAGAAACTAATAATGTTGAATGAGCTTATTTCATTTTTTAGAAATAAAAAAAAAATTCTTTTTTTAAAAAGCTGCAATTTAGAAGGGGGGGGGGGGCTGTAGTCGGTTGAAGTGTAATGTCGTTTTTTGTAGGTCTGGCTTTTTGTGACGATGGTGAGGGGGTGGGGAATTGTCAAAAACGTGTGAAGTCATTTATGGATGACCCCTAAATGTTAACATAGGTAGAGTGGTATACGGTCACAAAGTGTTATAGGCTTTTGAAAAATTAAAAGTAAAAAAATTTCCGTTTATCGTAAATCGCTGAAAAGTTGATACAGATCTACACATTTGATACAATACTAATATATGAAATTTCATCAACCTAGCTGCAACGTTACTCAAGTTATCGTGTTTACAAACACACATAAACATACGGACATTGCAAAACTATGTTTTTCCGACTCAGGGAGTTGTAAAACGTCGAGATTTGCAAAAATCTCTGTTTTTTTAGCACGATTACAAGACTTTCTTTCTATACTTCGTATATTAGAAAGTAAAAATATATTTTTTTTTAAAATCCCAATGATCCAAGGTCCTTTTGAAAGGTAGAAATAATTTGTGGCTAGTGCCCATGTTAAAAAATCCACCTACCCAGCTTAAGCAGATGTACATACACCAACACATGCACAAGCCCGCACTTGCATGTGAAGATGCACATACACCTGCACAAGCAGATGTACATACCACCAACACATGTACAAGCCCGCACTTGCATGTGAAGATGCACATACACCTGCACAAGCAGATGTACATACCACCAACACATGTACAAGCTCCCACTTGCATGTGAAGATGCACATACACCTGCACAAGCAGATGTACATACCACCAACACATGTACAAGCGCGCACTTGCATGTGAAGATGCACATACACCTGCACAAGCAGATGTACATACCACCAACACATGTACAAGCCCGCACTTGCATGTGAAGATGCACATACACCTGCACAAGCAGATGTACATACCACCAACACATGTACAAGCCCGCACTTGCATGTGAAGATGCACATACACCTGCACAAGCAGATGTACATACCACCAACACATGTACAAGCCCGCACTTGCATGTGAAGATGCACATACACCTGCACAAGCAGATGTACATACCACCAACACATGTACAAGCGCGCGCTTGCATGTGAAGATGCACATACACCTGCACAAGCAGATGTACATACCACCAACACATGTACAAGCTCGCACTTGCATGTGAAGATGCACATACACCTGCAGAAGCAGATGTAGGCCTACATACACCAGCACATGTACAAGCGCGCTTGCATGTGAAGATGTGAAGATGCCGCGCAAAATATTTGTGCATTGTGAGCGGACGTTAGAGAAAGCAATACCAGAAGTTCAAATCATTTTAAAAAAAGTTTCGGAAAAGTAAAACGTTACCTGGTACTCAAGTACTTGGTATGAAAGCAATAAAATATAGGAATCAGCTGGTTATACTTATAGGTTTTTGTTTTGTTTTTTGTCATGTAAATGTGATAACCAATTTACTTGTGGCAGTCCTTTATTTTCTTACAATTGTAGAAGATGGACGATTTCTATGATGATTTGCTCTGAACTATATTAATACAATTAATATTATGGAGTAATTAATTTTAGTTCAAATCAGCAAAAAATATTTGGGAAATGTAAAATATTTTACAAGCTTTTATTTAACTCACTTCCTGTCGTCAGTCTGTTTAGATCGAAACGCCCGATCAAAATTGCAGGCAGTTCTAACTGACAGATACGATTCGTAGTTGGTATGTCGAGACATGAAGACAATGCAACATGACATTCAATTTGAATTAATTGGTTGCCTAATTATTATTTTTATAAATTAATTAAAATTGTGTCCAAATTAGTAGGCTGTTCAATGGGGCGTCTTCACGTTCAATAGGTGCGCAATGGTTTTTAGTCATGTAACGCTAGTGTTAATAACACATGTAAAGTACTAAAAAAATCATAAAAAACGTTTTAATAACAAGCTTTTATGTTATAATACACTAAAAAGGAGAAAGTAAATTATAGACTCTTATTTAAATAACTATAAAGAAAAGCGCGGGTCTCTTCCTAAATATTAGTAAAGGTATCCAATAGATACTAATTTATAATTTATTTTCTCAATTACGAAATTACGGGTATTTCTGATAGATTTGGTTCATAGTTAGTACATGGGTCAAGTAAAAGTATCCAATAGTATAGATCTAGGTACTAAAGGTACCCACGCTTTTCTTCATTAAATAGTACTGTATAATTTATTTTCTACCTTTTAGTGCATTATTACATAAAAGCTTGATATTTAAACGTTTTTATGAATTTTTTTATATAAATATGTATATTATTTTTCTTTAATCACAAATTTATTTCAGCTCCACTTGAGGCAACAGTGGTGCTGATTCAATTTTTTAAAAAATAATTTAAAGATTCTAGACTGAAAACTGAAGTTTTTCATTACAGTTGTCATACCATGATCTCTCCTGAGATTAAGCATGTTAGGGTAGTATGTTTGTTTGTTTGTAGTATTGTAATCTCAGGTTTAGGGTTATGGTCAGAATTAGGACTTGGATAAGGTTTGACATTAGTAAATAAATTTGTTTTCAATTAACTTTTGGTAACCTACCTATACCCTCAGTGTCTCTTGTTTCTTCCAGACTTTTTTTTCTTTTTTTTCTTCGGGGGGGGGGGGGGGTAGACTTTCTTTGGGGGGGGGGTGGACACTGTAGAATTTTTTTTTTGGGGGGGATGCCTGGAAGAAACTCTGCATACCCTTTATTTTTTTTTTAAGATTCAATCATTATAGCATTATCAGACACTGGTATAAAACATAACACCAAAGGTAAATGTTTACAAATTGAAACAGGTTTGTACCTCTTATAATATAAAAAGAAATAGACTTATTGTGTGATAATTGATATAGAAAAATATGTATAGCATGGTCTAGGATCTAGAATATGTTTATTTAAATAACTCAAACTTTGATTTACAAAACTAGTAGATTTAAAAAGAAAAAAAAAACCTAAGAACCTGCTGGTGCTAGATTTTTATTTCAACAGAAACTAGAAGCATAGGACATACAATAAGGAATATCTATGGGGAATTTTAATGCATGGCTACATAATTGTATTAAGTACTTTAATTTTAAGTTGCTATAAAATTATAATGTTTTTAAAATATTTATTTTAAATTGTCAAAAAGGTCAGTTTCAAAAAAGCTTGTCAAAATTAGTTTTAAAGGTAAATTTATGTTTACTTATGTTGATCTTTATTTTATATAAATTGACATACACATACATATGTATACGAAAATAAATACGCAAAGTTTATATATTAACAATGCCAGTAAACCCAATAATTATGAATAGAATGATACATTATTGTAATATACATTAATTTAGCTTTAACTGATAGTGCAATATATACATTTAAGAAAATTAACTAAAAAATTTAAAATGTAGAAGATGAACTAAAACAAAAATATGATGACGATAATATCATAATAATTAAAAGTTAAATTTCTAAAATTTGTGTTGAAGTTCTGTATGCCATTGACAAGATGGCAGCTTCTAACAAACAAACAAAGACTTAACTAGAAGTAATTGTCACTTAACTTACTAAAATGTACAATACAAAAAAACAACCTAAAATAGTAAACAAAAGTTATAAAATCCTACAATTCAGAATATGTAAAATAAAAATATGGCTCAAAAAAATTGCATGAAACAAAGGTTAAAATTAGTATTAAGTATTATTAAAAAGGCATATATGCTTGCAATATTGGTTAATCTTTAATATTTACATAAAATTCATAAAAAACGTTTTAATAACAAGCTTTTATGTAATGATGCACTAAAAAGTAGAAAATAAATTATAGACAACTATTTAAATAACTATAAAGAAAAGCGTGGGTCACTTTAGTATCTATTGGATACCTTTACTAATGTTAAGGAAGACAACCACGCTTTTCTTTATAGTTATTTAAATAGTAGTCTATAATTTATTTTCTGCTTTTTAGTGCATCATTACATAAAAGCTTGTTATTAAAACGTTTTTTATGAATTTTTTTTTCAGTACTTTACATGTTTTATTTACAATAGAGTTACATGACTAAAAACCATTGCGCGTCTACTGAACATCACTTTCAGTAGGCGCGCAATGGTTTTTGAACGCAGCCATTACGTGATGGCGCAGCTATTGAAGGTGATGACGCGTGTGGTGTGGTTGGCTAGACATGCCTACTAATTCGGTCCAAATTTTAATTAATTAATAAAAAATCAATTAGGCATCCAATTAAGTCAAATTTAGTTTCAGATTGCATAGTCTTCATGTCTTGACCCACGTGCCAAGTGTGAATCGTATCGGTCAAGTAGAAGTTTCCGAATTTTCACTCCTGCGTTTCCGTCTAGACTGACGACTGACGACTGACGAGGAAGTGAGTTAAATAAAAGCTTGTAAAAAAATTTCATAAAAAACGTTTTAATAACAAGCTTTTATGTAATGATGCACTAAAAAGTAGAAAATAAATTATACACTACTATTTAAATTACTATTAAGAAAAGCGTGGGTCACTGACTCACTTTAGTACTTTAGTACCTATTGGATACCTTTACTAATATTTGAGAAGAGACCCACGCTTTTCTTTATAGTAATTTAAATAGTAGTGTATAATTTATTTTCTACTTTTTAGTGCATCATTACATAAAAGCTTGTTATTAAAACGTTTTTTATGAAAAAAAATTTTCAGTACTTTACATGTTTTATTTACAATAGTGTTACATGACTAAAAAACATTGCGCGTCTATTGAACGTGATGGCGCAGCTATTAAACCTGATGGCGCAGCTATTGAAAGTGATGACGCGTGTGGTGTGGTTGGATTGACATGCCTACTAATTCGGTCCAAATTTTCATTAATTCATTAAAAAATTAATTAGGCATCCAATTAAGTCAAATTTGATTTCAGATTGCATTGTCTTCATGTCTTGACCCACGTGCCAAGTGTGAATCGTATCGGTCAAGTAGAAGTTTCCGAATTTCACTCCTGCGTTTCGGTCTAGACTGACGACTGACGAGGAAGTGAGTTAAATAAAAGCTTGTAAAAACAATTCAGGCAGATAAAATAACAATTAGCCTACTCATTTAGAGAGGACAGCATCTCAAGTTCTTCTTGGGAGTAAATTCTCATGTAAGGTCGAATTAAATCAATGTAAGATATTGGTTCTTTGCTCTGTTGATTTTCTACTAATTCATCCTGCACCAATTCTTCATTACTCACACTTTCATCATCTCCTACAGCTGTCTGCACCATTTCTTCATTACTCACACTTTCATCATCTCCTACAGCTGTCTGCACTATTTCTTCATTACTCACACTTTCATCATCTCCTACAGCTGTTTGCACCATTTCATTACTCACAGTTTCATCATCTCCTACAGCTGTCTGCACCATTTCTTCATTACTCACACTTTCATCATCTCCTACAGTGGTCTGCACTATTTCTTCATTACTCACACTTTCATCATCTCCTACAGCTGTCTGCACCATTTCTCTATCACTCAAACTTTCCTGTCCTACAGATACTTGCACCATTTCTCCACTACTTTCATCTATTTGTTGATCCCTTCCCCCAATGCTGCACATGGCATCACCCACTGGGCTTGCGTCTTCAGCTGCTGTTCCATTTACATTGTTTATACACCACTGATTTCTTTCAAAAAGGCATTGTTTATTTCCTTTATCCAGTTCACTAGAGTTTATTTTGACTGAGTTTAACATGTCCATGTTCGGACCAGATTTATGTTTGTAACATATTGGGATTTGTGAGGTCAGGGGAACTCACTCTTCTTGTATTAGTTATATTTATAATGTTGTTATTGAGTGATGTCCCTTGTATTTATCTATCATTGTTCCTCTTCCGTTTACGAATAAACATGGCTACACGCCGATGGCTTCTATCTCCGTTGTGTATTCCTAATCTACCTCAACTGGCGACGAAGGATAAATAATCCACTAGAAAGAGCACCTACTTACGCAAAAAGAGGTTTGCTAGAGCATATTGGCTAAGTATTTCTAGAATAATGGCGCTGTATGGCCAAATAAAAGAATTTGATTCGAATGATAAAATCATTCAAGATTATCTAGATAGGTTAAGCTTTTACCTTGAAGCAAACAACGTGACGATAGAAGCCAAAAAGAGAGCTGTTTTGTTAACAGTCATAGGGCCTCAACAATTTAGGCTACTAAAGGACTTATGCGCACCAGCTAGTCTAACTACCAAGAGCTTTAACGAGCTGAGCAAATTGCTAACAGACCACCATGCGCCTACCCCATCAAAGTTTCTATGTCGAGCTAGATTTGACAGTAGGACTCGTCAACCAAACGAGTCAATATCAGAATATGTTGCTGCTTTACGTCATTTAAGTGAATTTTCTGAATTCGGAGACACGCTGTCTGACAGACTATGTGAAAAGTTTGTGACAGGTGTAAATAGCCCTGATGTTCAAAGAAAGTTGCTGCTCGAGTCAGATCTAACATTTGGAAAAAGCAATACAACTAGCAACTTCATTCCAGCAGTCATCCGATGCGGCGAGATCTCTAGCACCTTCAGAGATCCATGCAGTAAACAGCAGGTTAGTCAACAAACACCAACCCCATCAGAGCATTTCAACTTATGCTAAACAGCCTGCACGTTCAAATCCTAGATCTAAATCTAGTAATAATTATCAAAAATGTCATCGATGCAAAGGTCCCCATGCATCTCATCGGTGCAAGTTCAAGTCTGCAACTTGTTATAAGTGCAGTAAGCAAGGTCACATTGCCAAGGCCTGCTTTGCAAAGTCTTCGTCTGTTGCTAAATCTAGCCAGTCAAGACAGTACCGCAACCAAAAGCAGCACTATGTTAACTCTCACCAAGACTACCTAACCCAACCAATGAACCACTCTACCTGTGAAAATGCTCAAACTGATTCGCAGCCGGATTTCAACCTATTCTCTGTGAAATCAATAAGTCATGCTCCCATCAATGTACTAGTTAATATCAACGGTAAGAGCATCAGCTTCCAACTTGACACTGAAGCATCTCTAACAGTCATAACAAAGAAAGATTTTGACGCTGTCACAGGAGGATCAGTGCCTCTACAACCATGTCACAAGTGTCTAACAACATACACTGGTGACAATGTTCCGGTAATAGGAGAGTGTATGGTTCATGTAAGTTATAATGGTCAAAGTGTTAAACTTCCTCTTCTTGTGGTTGAAGGAAATGGACCACCATTACTAGGTAGGAACTGGTTAAGTAATCTTAAGTTAAATTGGGAGCGTATATGTTCAGTGGTCAATGCAAAAGAATCTAGTCTTACTTCACTAGATAAAGTTATATCTGAAAATAAATGTGTTTTTGGTAATCCTGGATTACTAAATGATAGAACAGTGAAGTTAAGCATTAAAGACACAAATCCAAGATACTGCAAAGCTAGAGTTCCACCTTATGCAATGAGGAATAAAATTGAAAATGAGCTAAGTAGATTGGAATCTAATGGCATCATAAAGAAGGTAGACTATTCCGATTGGGCAACGCCCATTGTGCCAGTGTTAAAGAAGGATGTGTACATAACTGGTAAGAATGACACTGAACATCTTAAAACACTTGATAAAGTCTTAAAAATAGTTGGTGAAAAAGGTTTAAAGATAAACAAAGATAAATGTCAATTCATGTTGACAGAAATTAGTTTTCTTGGTTATATATTGAGCAAACAAGGCATCAGACCTCAACCTGAGAAAACAAAAGCCATTAAAGAAGCACCCAAACCTGAAAATACCCAACAACTAAGAGCTTTTTTGGGCTTGATAAATTACTATGCAAAGTTCATAGGGAATCTGTCTGGTAAACTATCACCACTGTACAAGCTGCTACAGAAAAATGCAACTTGGCACTGGGGTAAACAACAAGATACTGCTTTTAATACAGCAAAAGAGGCTTTGTCTTCTAACACCTTACTAACTCACTATGACCCAGGGAAAAGACTTATATTAACATGTGATGCTTCACCAGATGGTGTAGGAGCAGTCTTGTCCCACATGGATGAGAAGGGTGACAGACCCATTGCTTTTGCCAGTAGATCTTTGAACCAGGCTGAGAAAAATTATTCTCAGTTAGATAGGGAAGGCTTAGGCATCATTTTTGGTGTTAAGAAATTTCATAAGTTTCTGTTTGGTAGGAAGTTCACCATCTTTACAGATCATAAACCATTGCTAGGTTTATTTGGAGAAAACAAAACCCTACCTGAGCATGCCTCACCAAGAATTCAAAGATGGACTATCACACTAACTGCATACAATTATGAATTGAAATACAAACCTGGATCTGAGAATAGTGCAGATAGTCTTAGTAGATTACCTTTAAAAAACCAAAGCCTTAGTTATGTACCAGAAGATGTATTTGTTCTCTTCACTATCATGGATAACTCCAATATAAATGTGAATGATATTAAAAGAGAAACACAAAAAGATGAGTGCTTAATAAAAGTATATGAGTACTGTAAGAATGGTTGGCCTGAAGAGTCTATGAATGATGACTTAAGGCCATATTAAATAAGAAATAAAAACCTTTGTGAAGATAATATAAAAGATGGAGAAGATGCAGTCCATTATCAGTCAGAGTTGCCTAAACAAAGTATTTGTAACTTAATAAATGATTATGGTGATATGGCAATTTCAAATGCTTTAAGTAAGAAGGAATGTGATCATCAAACAACTTTGCTAACATCATTAGCACTTACAGAAACTAAAAGAAACTAAAAGGGTAACATCAAAAGTAAATACCAAACAGAAGAAGCTAAATGTGACAATGAAAGAGTAAACAGGTTATTAGCCAAATACCGCACAACTCCTCATATAACAACAGAGTTTGCACCATGCGAATTGCTATGTGGTAGGAAAATTAAAACTCATCTTGACCTACTACATCCAACTGTTCAAAGGTCTGTTTCCCAACATCAACATACACAAAAAGTAAATCATGACAAAACATCCATTGAAGAGAATTTGGATATAATGAGAATGTGTATCTAAGAAACTATGGGAGAAAGGAAAAATGGATACCAGGTCAAATTGTTCAATGTACAGGACCTGTGTCTTATAAAGTAAAAACAAATGATGGACTTATTGTCCGTAGACCAGTTAAAAATAACTTGTGCAGATAATAAGTGTGAATCTAGCAATCCAACCAAATCTGAACAGTTCACACCAACTCATTTTGTTCCACAACCAAGTTCTGTTGATATGAGTGAACCAAGTTGTCTAGAGTCAGAAAATGTAAATTCTGGAGTTAATGATTTAAATCCTAGACCTCCTGAGATAGAGAATCCAAATGGTCAGAATATTGAGTCACCAAATCAAAAGCCACTGAGAAGGTCAAACAGGACAATCAAAGTCCCAAATAAGTTAGACCTATGATTTTAAAGGTCAAAAGGACTTTGACATCATTGTTTGTATTTTAATTGTGTTGTAACATATTGTGCATTGTTTGTAAGGATGTAATCTACCATAGTGTTCATGTTACAATATAATTGGTGATTTTAGGATACTGTAAATTGTTCTATTGAGAGATGTGTTGTGTTTACTAAGGGTAAAGGGATGTAACATATTGGGATTTGTGAGGTCAGGGGAACTCACTCTTCTTGTATTAGTTATATTTATAATGTTGTTATTGAGTGATGTCCCTTGTATTTATCTATCATTGTTCCTCTTCCGTTTACCAAATAAAGATGGCTACATGCTGATGGCTTCTGTCTCCGTTGTGTATTCCTAATCTACCTCAATGTTGTTTCAAAACATCCTCACTATTTAATCTATCAATTACACGACTGTTTTCTGCTGCACAATGTTTCTCCATATTTACATTGCTTTTGATGTTTTCGCTAACACAAAACTTATGATTTACTTCTAAGAAATTGTATTTATTGGATGTTATCAAAGATGTTAGTTTATTCATAGGCTCATTTTCTTCTCCAACAATAGCATTTAGTATGGCATTTTTATTTGCTAACTTTTGTGAAGCTGAGTAGCTTTCCTTCAAAGGCTGAAGTAGATCACACAGTAGACTGTCGATAATTTCAATATTTAGTGATGTTTGTGGGTTGGTGGGATTAGATGTAACTAGGTGTGATGTCTGTGGATGATCTGTTTTAGTCTTGTTAGCCAGCTCATTGCTGTGGTTGTCTTTTGAATGTAATTTTAGTGATGCTCTGAAGGGGAAGGACTCACCACATACCTTACAAGTGTAGGAGGAGAGCTCTCTATGAACCTTCATGTGACTTCTAAGAGCCTTTCTGCTATCAAATTTCACAGTACAAAACGTGCATTCTTTAACTTCATTCTCAGAAATAGAATTAGTACAATTTGTGTTTAAAGGCAATTTAATGTGCAATTTAGATGTATTGACACTTGAATTTTCATCACCTGTTTCATAATCAGATGCCAAGTCATGCTCAACCATGCTAGGGAGCTTAGAGTCCTTATGGTTGTTTTTATGAAAATGTATGTCTTCTTCCTTCTTTCTTCTTTTGCCACTTTTTTCTTATTCAGTTCAGTAATTTCTAAACCATTAGCACCAACGTGTATGTCTACACGGGTATTAGCTGGCTCCATATTTGTAGTATAATTCATGTAATTAGAAGGCTGCAGCATTCCACTATCAGAAGTTTTCTTTGCATTGGGTATTGGTGGGTTAAAATCCTGATTAGAAGACAGTTTGCGGGGTGGCCTGCCTCGCTTTTTATGAACTACTAATGAATTTGGATCCTCTGAATGAGCTTTGTTTACTGAACTGTTTGTAGCACTTAACAGATCTTTACTTGAGGTACAATTAGGAAGCGACATCATTTGGGAATTAACATCAGCAGCATTCTTTGCATCACTTTTTGGTGTGTTACAATTCTGATGGGGAAACTGACTGCGAGGTGGCCTGCCTCGTCTTTTGCAAACCACTGAGACGCTTAATTCTGAACTGCTATCTAAGACACCTTTTTCTTTACAAGGGCTGTATGCTAGCATGGTTTTGGGCACTGGTTAATTTTGTGATCTTGATCTTTTAGGTTCTTGGTTGTGGGCCCTGGTTAATTTTGTGATCTTGATCTTTTAGGTACTTGGTTGTGGTCGTGATGGTCGACTCTTCAACGGTGAAGGTGTGATCTTCGACAACAATTATTTAACAAACCTTCGAAATGCCTGGCGATCTAGGACAGTGGTAATGTTTTGTAATTTGTGTAGATTTTATTTTGTACCTGTTCAAAAACTTTTATATATACTATAATTATATAAGTTAACCCACTAAATACCTAACGTACTGTTTTTTTTTCTATCAAAGTATTCCATGAACACAATCGTAAAGAGAGGAACAACAGACATAGTGACATTATTGCTGCGAATATTTAGCTGAGATTTTGCATAATGATTGAGTTATCGTGTAGGCCTAGTGATCAGATAACTTAATGTCAAGCGTGATAACTCTGAAACAAATATCAACTGTGAAAATATAGTCTCCCTTGTGTGTTTTAAGAAAAATCATTTGCTTGTGCAGGATTGTAAACTAATTATAAACTAATTATGCTGCCGTACAATTGACTTCATTTTGTTGATTTTTTTTTTCCTTCAAATGTTTAAAAAAATGTCTATTTTTTTAAACATTTGAAAGTCAGTATTTATGACAACTATTATACGTTGAAGAGGGGGAGAGGGGTCTTGCAAAAGTCAAAATATTTTGTTTTAGGAACTCACACGGCCCATATCTATAATATAAACGGCTAGGTAATGTGTCAGTCCGTCATTGCTATAGATTTTTTAACCATGTGGAAGTCTTTCGCTGGGCGCAGACGCCCGGTTAAATGTGTTGTTTGGCGGTGGTTTGGATGACGCCTTGGGTTGGGGGAGGAGTGATGTCAAGGAGGATGTTCGTGAGAGCATTGGCTCTTAATTATTTTTTTACCGTAATCAATTATGTCATGATTTTATAAAATTGTATTATCGCTAATAGACTAAGACTACCGTGACTATGGGGATAGAGTATCTATAATATAAGCGGGCTGGTAGTGTGTCAGTCCGTCATCGCTATAGGTGCGCTAAAAAAATATCCACCCTAAGCGAGGACCGCCATCCGAGGTTATATCCGTATCCACACTGTGGCGAAGCACGGGCATACGCACAGCGTAGTGCGCTGAAGGAATAAAATGATTCACCGTGGCGGAGAACGGGTATGCAGCTAGTATTATATATTTATTATGATATATTTATTATTTATTTATTTATATAAACACATACATAAAGTTAAAATATTGTGTCCAGTAAAACTAAAGATTCACCTAGAGATCCGTTGGGCAGATGAAATTTTGAAAGGATGTAGAGCTCATACGTTTCTTGACCTAGGCATAAGAAGGGATGGTGTGGTCAGCACTATGCTCAGCACCTTTACTTTCCCTCGAACAATGGTCCCTTGATTCAATCAATGGTCGCTTGATTCAATCAATGGTCGCTTGATTCAATCGAACAATAGTCGCTTCATTCAGTCGATTGTCGATTGATTCAATCGAAGGTCGCTTGATTCAATCAGTGGTCGCTTGATTCAATCAATGTTCGATTGATTCAATCAATGGTCGCTTGATTCAAACAATAGTCTCTTCATTCATGCGATGGTCGCTTGATTCAATGGTCGTTTGATTCAAACAATGGTCGCTTGATTCAATGGTCGCTTGATTCAAACAATAGTGGCTTCATGCATGCGATGGTCGCTTCGTTCATGCGAAGGTCGCTTGATTCAATGGTCGTTTGATTCAATCAATGGTCGCTTGATTCAATCAATGGTCGCTTGATTCAAACAATGGTCGCTCGATTCAAACAATGGTCGCTTGATTCAAACAATGGTCGCTTGATTCAATCAATGGTCGCTTGATTCAATCAATGGTCGCTTGATTCAATCAATGGTCGCTTGATTCAAACAATGGTCGCTTGATTCAAACAATGGCTTCATTCATGCGAAGGTCGCTTCATTCGTGCGAAGGTCGCTTGATTCATGCGAAGGTTGCTTGATTCAATCAATGGTCGATTGATTCAATCAATGGTCGCTTGATTCAATCAATGGTCGCTTGATTCAAACAATGGTCGATTGATTCAATCAATGGTCGCTTGATTCAATCAATGGTCGCTTGATTCAATCAATGGTCGCTTGATTCAATCAATGGTCGCTTGATTCAATCAATGGTCGCTTGATTCAAACAAAGGTCGCTTGATTTAATCGACCATTATTTGAACAATCAGTGTAACATGATCTGACTGCGTCTACAAAAAAATTCTAATGAAAGAGTTAAACAGTTTTTAAAATATGGAGAACGTGATTTGATCTAACAAAACAAACCAAAAAAACTGCACGATAGTTCGTTGTTGCACGATAGTTCGTTGATTTTTCTTTTTTTTTACGCAATGTTCGTTAAAGCAGCCTCTAAATCAGAGGCGAAGCGGGGTGGGGGGGGGGGGAGGTGCGGACCGCACCAGAATACACCATTTAGGGGGGGGGGGGGGTGACACCAAGGCAAAAAATAGCAAAATATATAGAGACAAAGCCCGACACGGATGGAGGGGGGGAGGGTTTGACACCATGACGTAAACTTGCTAATGATAAAGAAAACATGTAACATCCAGCTGAATTTATAACCGAAAATAGATACAAATCGTTAGCATTATCTGAGAACAGTTTAAAGCAATCACCGTGGGGTGATGTAGGGGGGGGGGAGTTACATCGACTCAACGTTGCAATTATATATGCCTGAGGAAAACGGTTTGGTTGGAAATCGTAATAACCTATGTGTTAATCCATGTATGGGAGGGGGTAAAAACTTTAAATACATCCAGAAGAATTTTTTTTTTAAAAACATACAGGCCCTACAAGTGTATACTTGCAAATGTATATGGTATATGGTATATATATATACATATATCGATTTTTTTTCTTACGGGGGGGGGGCTGACGCCAATAGGTGCCGCACCGGTTACACCCGACCTTGCTACGCCACTAATCCAAATGCTAATGATTTTGTATTAAATTTCAAATATTTATCTACCTATTAACCTAATTACATAACTTTCCAGCAAATGAATGTGGCTAACTGCACGTCCACAAAATGTGATAGCAGTTAGCAAATAAACCTCAGTTGTCATGCTTTTAATACTTTTATTGATTCATTAAAAAAAACGAATAAATCAGGGGACATAATGCTCGAATAAAAACTTCACCTTATGTCACATTACCACTGTTCAAATTGAAAGAGAAAAAAAAAAATAATGATTCAGGGGAAATAATCCCCGAATGCAAAGAAAAAAAATGAAAAATACTGCTTTAGTCATGTTTCTACTATTTCATATTTTTAAAAGGTTTTTATTTTTATTGAAGCGGCACCACTCTGGCCTCAGGTGCACGTAGCTATCAGAGGTTCCAAAGTTATGTGTCACCCTCTACCCATATTTTATCAATAATTTGTCAGCTTTCAAGAACCAAACACCCTTGAAAGTTGAAACGTCAACGCACTGAGGCTATAATTACCGGTCCCGAGAGTTCGCCTATCAATGACGGCACACTCATAGGGGAAGAGGGAAGGGTCATCAATATTGTGACGATTTAAGGCAGGGGTCTCCAAACTTTTCAGTCCGAGGGCATGTCTTTGATTTTTCTGGGCAAAGTTCCCCAGCCATCACCAACAAACGATTTTTCTTGGACAAAAAGATCTCAGCGGGCCGGATGAGAGGACTTCGCGGGCCGCATTTTTTTAAAGTAGAAGCTGAATTTTAGCCGTTAATTCGTGATTTAGAAAGCCATTTTTTGTTTTATTGTAACAGAAATTAATAATGTTGTATGAGCTTATTTCATTTTTTAGAAATAAAAAAAATTTCTTTTTTAAAAAAGCTGCAATTTAGAAGGGGGGGGGGGCTGTAGTCGGTTGAAGTGTAATGTCGTTTTTTGTAGGTCTGGATTTTTGTGACGATGGTGAGGGAGTGGGGAGTTGTCAAAAACGTGTGAAGTCATTTATGGATGACCCCTAAATGTTAACATAGGTAGAGTGGTATACGGTCACAAAGTGTTATAGGCTTTTGAAAAATTGAAAGTAGAAAAATTTCCGTTTATCGGAAATCGCTGAAAAGTTGATACAGATCTACACATTTGATACAATACTAATATATGAAATTTCATCAACCTAGCTGCAACGTTACTCAAGTTATCGTGTGTACAAACACACATAAACATACGGACAACATTGCAAAACTATGTTTTTCCGACTCAGGGAGTTGTAAAACGTCGAGATTTGCAAAAATCTCTGTTTTTTAGCACGATTACAAGACTTTCTTTCCATACTTCGTATATTAGAAAGTAAAAATATTTTTTTTTTAATCCCAATGATCCAAAGTCCTTTTGAAAGGTAGAAATAATGTGTGGCTAGTGCCCATGTTAAAAAATCCACCTACCCAGCTTAAGCAGATGTACATACACCAACACATGTACAAGCCCGCACTTGCATGTGAAGATGCACATACACCTGCACAAGCAGATGTACATACCACCAACACATGTACAAGCCCGCACTTGCATGTGAAGATGCACATACACCTGCACAAGCAGATGTACATACCACCAACACATGTACAAGCCCGCACTTGCATGTGAAGATGCACATACACCTGCACAAGCAGATGTACATACCACCAACACATGTACAAGCTCGCACTTGCATGTGAAGATGCACATACACCTGCACAAGCAGATGTACATACCACCAACACATGTACAAGCCCGCACTTGCATGTGAAGATGCACATACACCTGCACAAGCAGATGTACATACCACCAACACATGTACAAGCCCGCACTTGCATGTGAAGATGCACATACACCTGCACAAGCAGATGTACATACCACCAACACATGTACAAGCGCGCGCTTGCATGTGAAGATGCACATACACCTGCAGAAGCAGATGTAGGCCTACATACACCATCACATGTACAAGCGCGCTTGCATGTGAAGATGTGAAGATGGCGCGCAAAATATTTGTGCATTGTGAGCGGACGTTAGAGAAAGCAATACCAGAAGTTCTAATCATCTAAAAAAAGTTTCGGAAAAGTAAAACGTTACCTGGTACTCAGTACATGGTATGAAAACAATAAAATATAGGAATCAGCTGGTTATACTTATAGGTTTTTGTTTTGTTTTTTGTCATGTAAATGTGATAACCAATTTACTTGTGGCAGTCCTTTATTTTCTTACAATTGTAGAAGATGGACGATTTCTATGATGATTTGCTCTGAACTATATTAATACAATTAATATTATGGAGTAATTAATTTTAGTTCAAATCAGCAAATAAAATACTTAAAAAAAACTTTTTAAAAAACCACGTTTTTCTTGTGGACTAAAAAGTAGAAAATAAAATTTTCTTTTGTGCTTCCTCGAGCTGTGCAGGTTCTTGTGATGACTGACAAAAAACGTGGGTACGTTCACCATCAAATTTCCCGACCCATCTGCCCGACCCACGTTTTTTGTCAGTCATCACAAGAACCTGCACAGCTCGAGGAAGCACAAAAGAAAATTTTATTTTCTACTTTTTAGTCCACAAGAAAAACGTGGTTTTTTAAAAAGTTTTTTTTAAGTATTTTATTTTCTCCTTTTTAGTCCGTTGCTACACATGAAAAACGTGGTTTTTAAAAAAGTGTTTATAAATACACGGACTAAAAATCTTGAGCGACCAGGATTCGAACCTGGGTTGTCGCGGCCACAACGCGAAGTACTAACCACTATACGATCACGGCCAGCGCGCTCACATCGATTGGGGCCGAAGTAACTGTGTCAATAGGCTTCAAGTCTTGTCGGTATCTTTAGAAATCATGTCCTCAATTTTATGGTCCTTGGGGCGTAATTAAATTAAGCTAATTACGGTCACTAATTGCTAGTTTTTATGATTGCATCTGAAATTGTTAGGCGAAAGTAGCATGCATGCCAAATTTCAGGTCTATAGAGCAATCAGAAGTGGGCTAATTTTCGATGTCAATTTTAACAACAAACATCCAAACAAACAAACAAACGCGAAGCTGAGTTAAGAAAAACGTGTTAAAATATTTGGGAAATGTAAAATATTTTACAAGCTTTTATTTAACTCACTTCCTGTCGTCAGTCTGTCTAGATCGAAACGCCCGATCAAAATTGCAGGCAGTTCTAACTGACAGATACGATTCGTAGTTGGTACGTCGAGACATGAAGACAATGCAACATGACATTAAATTTGACTTAATTGGTTGCCTAATTAATTTTTTTATAAATTAATTAAAATTGTGTCCAAATTAGTAGGCTGTTCAATAGGGCGTCTTCACGTTCAATAGGTGCGCAATGTTTTTTAGTCATGTAACGCTAGTGTTAATAACACATGTAAAGTACTAAAAAAAAATCATAAAAAACGTTTTAATAACAAGCTTTTATGTTATAATACACTAAAAAGGAGAAAATAAATTATAGACTCTTATTTAAATAACTATAAAGAAAAGCGTGGATCTCTTCCTGAATATTAGTAAAGGTATCCAATAGATACTAATTTATAATTTATTTTCTCAATTACGAAATTACGGGTATTTCTGATAGATTTGGTTCATAGTTAGTACATGGGTAAAGTAAAAGTATCCAATAGTATAGATCTAGGTACTAAAGGTACCCACGCTTTTCTTCATTAAATAGTACTGTATAATTTATTTTCTACCTTTTAGTGCATTATTACATAAAAGCTTGATATTTAAACGTTTTTATGAATTTTTTTATATAAATATGTATATTATTTTTCTTTAATCACAAATTTATTTCAGCTCCACTTGAGGCAACAGTGGTGCTGATTCAATTTTTAAAAAAATAATTTAAAGATTTTTAACTGAAAACTGAAGTTTTTCATTACAGTTGTCATACCATGATCTCTCCTGAGATTAAGCATGTTAGGGTAGTATGTTTGTTTGTTTGTAGTATTGTAATCTCAGGTTTAGGGTTATGGTCAGAATTAGGACTTGGTTAAGGTTTGACATTAGTAAATAAATTTGTTTTCAATTAACTTTTGGTAACCTACCTATACCCTCAGTGTCTCTTGTTTCTTCCAGACTTTTTTTTCTTCGGGGGGGGGGGGGGGGGTAGACTTTCTTTGGGGGGAGGGGGGGTGGACACTGTAGAATATTTTTTTTTGGGGGGGGGGGATGCCTGGAAGAAACTCTGCATACCCTTTTTTTTTTAAAGATTCAATCATTATAGCATTATCAGACACTGGTATAAAACATAACACCAAAGGTAAATGTTTACAAATTGAAACAGGTTTGTACCTCTTATAATATAAAAAGAAATAGACTTATTGTGTGATAATTGATATAGAAAAATATGTATAGCATGGTCTAGGATCTAGAATATGTTTATTTAAATAACTCAAACTTTGATTTACAAAACTAGTAGATTTAAAAAGATAAAAAAAACCCTAAGAACCTGCTGGTGCTAGATTTTTATTTCAACAGAAACTAGAAGCATAGGATATACAATAAGGAATATCTATGGGGAATTTTAATGCATGGCTACATAATTGTATTAAGTACTTGAATTTTAAGTTGCTATAAAATTATAATGTTTTTAAAATATTTATTTTAAATTGTCAAAAAGGTCAGTTTCAAAAAAGCTTGTCAAAATTAGTTTTAAAGGTAAATTTATGTTTACTTATGTTGATCTTTATTTTATATAAATTGACATACACATACATATGTATACGAAAATAAACACGCAAAGTTTATATATTAACAATGCCAGTAAACCCAATAATTATGAATAGAATGATACATTATTGTAATATACATTAATTTAGCTTTAACTGATAGTGCAATATATACATTTAAGAAAATTAACTAAAAAATTTAAAATGTAGAAGATGAACTAAAACAAAAATATGATGACGATAATATCATAATAATTAAAAGTTAAATTTCTAAAATTTGTGTTGAAGTTCTGTATGCCATTGACAAGATGGCAGCTTCTAACAAACAAACAAAGACTTAACTAGAAGTAATTGTCACTTAACTTACTAAAATGTACAACACAAAAAAACAATCTAAAATAGTAAACAAAAGTTTTAAAATCCTACAATTCAGAATATGTAAAATAAAAATATGACAAAAAAATTGCATGAAACAAAGGTTAAAATTAGTATTAAGTATTATTAAAAAGGCATATATGCTTGCAATATTGGTCAATCTTTAATATTTACATAAAAACAATTCAGGCAGATAAAATAACAATTAGCCTACTCATTTAGAGAGGACAGCATCTCAAGTTCTTCTTGGGAGTAAATTCTCATGTAAGGTCGAATTAAATCAATGTAAGATATTGGTTCTTTGCTCTGTTGATTTTCTACTAATTCATCCTGCACCAATTCTTCATTACTCACACTTTCATCATCTCCTACAGCTGTCTGCACCATCTCTTCATTATTCACAGTTTCATCATCTCCTACAGCTGTCTGCACCATCTCTTCATTACTCACAGTTTCATCATCTCCTACAGCTGTCTGCACCATCTCTTCATTATTCACAGTTTCATCATCTCCTACAGCTGTCTGCACCATCTCTTCATTACTCACAGTTTCATCATCTCCTACAGCTGTCTGCACAATCTCTTCATTACTCACAGTTTCATCATCTCCTACAGCTGTCTGCACCATCTCTCCATTACTCACAGTTTCATCATCTCCTACAGCTGTCTGCACCATCTCTTCATTACTCACAGTTTCATCATCTCCTACAGCTGTCTGCACCATTTCATTACTCACAGTTTCATCATCTCCTACAGCCGTCTGCACTATTTCTTCATTACTCACACATTCATCATCTCCTACAGCTGTCTGCACCATTTCTCTATCACTCAAACTTTCCTGTCCTACAGATACTTGCACCATTTCTCCACTACTTTCATCTATTTGTTGATCCCTTCCCCCAATGCTGCACATGGCATCACCCACTGGGCTTGCGTCTTCAGCTGCTGTTCCATTTACATTGTTTATACACCACTGATTTCTTTCAAAAAGGCATTGTTTATTTCCTTTATCCAGTTCACTAGAGTTTATTTTGACTGAGTTTAACATGTCCATGTTCGGACCAGATTTATGTTGTTTCAAAACATCCTCACTATTTAATCTATCAATTACACGACTGTTTTCTGCTGCACAATGTTTCTCCATATTTACATTGCTTTTGATGTTTTCGCTAACACAAAACTTATGATTTACTTCTAAGAAATTGTATTTATTGGATGTTATCAAAGATGTTAGTTTATTCATAGGCTCATTTTCTTCTCCAACAATAGCATTTAATATGGCATTTTTATTTGCTAACTTTTGTGAAGCTGAGTAGCTTTCCTTCAAAGGCTGAAGTAGATCACACAGAAGACTGTCGATAATTTCAATATTTAGTGGTATTTGTGGGTTGGTGGGATTAGATGTAACTAGGTGTGATGTCTGTGGATGATCTGTTTTAGTCATGTTAGCCAGCTCATTGCTGTGGTTGTCTTTTGAATGTAATTTTAGTGAGGCTCTGAAGGGGAAGGACTCACCACATACCTTACAAGTGTAGGAGGAAAGCTCTCTATGAACCTTCATGTGACTTCTAAGAGCCTTTCTGCTATCAAATTTCACAGTACAAAACGTGCATTCTTTAACTTCATTCTCAGAAATAGAATTAGTACAATTTGTGTTTAAAGGCAATTTAATGTGCAATTTAGATGTATTGACACTTGAATTTTCATCACCTGTTTCATAATCAGATGCCAAGTCATGCTCAACCATGCTAGGGAGCTTAGAGTCCTTATGGTTGTTTTTATGAAAATGTATGTCTTCTTCCTTCTTTCTTCTTTTGCCACTTTTTTTCTTATTCAGTTCAGTAATTTCTAAACCATTAGCACCAACGTGTATGTCTACACGGGTATTAGCTGGTTCCATATTTGTAGTATAATTCATGTAATTAGAAGGCGGCAGCATTCCACTATCAGAAGTTTTCTTTGCATTGGGTATTGGTGGGTTAAAATCCTGATTAGAAGACAGTTTGCGGGGTGGCCTGCCTCGCTTTTTATGAACTACTAATGAATTTGGATCCTCTGAATGAGCTTTGTTTACTGAACTGTTTGTAGCACTTAACAGATCTTTACTTGAGGTACAATTAGGAAGCGACATCATTTGGGAATTAACATCAGCAGCATTCTTTGCATCACTTTTTGGTGTGTTACAATTCTGATGGGGAAACTGACTGCGAGGTGGCCTGCCTCGTCTTTTGCAAACCACTGAGACGCTTAATTCTGAACTGCTATCTAAGACACCTTTTTCTTTACAAGGGCTGTAAGCTAGCATGGTTGTAAAGTTGTTTGAAGCACACACAGGCTTGGTACTGGAAGTACAATTATCAAGCTGCAACATTTCAGTGTCAGAAGATTTCTCTGTGTTCATTTTTGGTGTGTTAAGGGACAATTTGCCTGGTGGTCGGCCTCGCTTTTTTTTAACAACTAATGAATTTGAATCTAAATTAATGTATTTATCTTTATTATGAACACCTGAGGTTTCCATTGTGCTGACCGGTGACTGCGAACTACTGCTTTTTGTTGTCTGTAAGTCACCTGTACTTTTTTCCAGGTTTTGTATTTTTGTCTGTTTAATATTGCTCCACACCATTTGTTTTTCTGACTTACGTTTACAACATTTTTTCTCCAGGGTTTTCTCATTTTTAGTATGCTGCCTCTTTAAATTTATAATCACATGATTAATACTTGTTACTGAAAAACTGGTGACGCATTTTTGCTTTACACTTTCCAGAGTTTGGTTGGACTCTAGTGGATCTTTGATTGGTAGACTTACAGAGTTCTTATCATAAGCAACATTACCAAAAATACCATCCCTTACAACAAAGTTGTTTTCAGTATCCATAGGTGAATCAACTAATGCTTTATCCTCAGGACTTTTTTTATAAGAACCTTGTGGAACATTAATGTAAGAAGAAAATATATCAAAAATATTTCCCCTAACTGCAGATTCAGCAGAGCTGTCTTGCGTTTCAGTTTTTGTTGATTCCTGCGATTTTCTACGACAATTTTTAGAAACCAGTTTTGTTGATTTTAAATTGATGAAATTACTTTGAGTCTTGCACTTAAGAGGGAATTTCTTCTTTCTTTTATTAGGGTTAGCATGGCTTTTCATATGAACTTTAAAAGCACGAGAATAGAGAAAGTATCTATTGCAAGTTACACAGTGCTTCTCAACAGAATGCAATTTTTTATGGCTCTCCATATTGTTCTTTGATTTAAATGACTTATCGCACACATCACAAAAAAAGGACTTTCGTGCAGAATGCTTCTCCATATGTCTTTTTAGGTGCCCAGATAATCGAAACTTTGAATAACACTTAGTACATTGAAATTTGTGTTCAAGGGTGTGCCTAGTTAAATGGGCCATCAAACTAGACCTCTGTATAGCAGAATATGGGCAGTAACTACATTTAAAAGGCTTTTCTCCCGTGTGTATCCTGTAATGTTGCATAAAATTTGTCTTGTAATGGGTAGAGTAATTGCACACATCACAAATGAATGGATTTTTGTTCTTGTGGTTTTTTGGTGGCTTGCCTTCTGGTGTGTTAAGTTTTAAGGCTTCTCTGTGTGATCGTAAGTTGTGCATAAACAAGCTGCGCTCAAAGTCACAAGAAAATGAACATAAAGTACATGAAAATGGTTTCACTGAATCTTTGTGGCTCACCTGCATATGTTTGATTTTATCTTGGGATGAAATAAACATCTCACTACAATGATCACATAAGAAGCCTTTTTTTAAATGCATTTCCATGTGCATTCTCATTAGCTTTTTTCTATCACAAGTAAAATTGCATAAGTTGCATTTCCTTTCATTAATTTTATGAAGATGAACATGATGCTTCAGGGTAAATTTGTTAAGAAAGTTTTTTTCACAGATTGGACATTTGAGAGTACCTCTATTTCTTACTCTTGCAACTAAATTCACAGACTTCTCTTGGGACTCTTTTATATCAAATGAAAGGACACGGCTTTTGATTGATTTAATTTTAGGCGTATATTTTGAAGTCCCATTGTTATTTATTTGTTTAACAGCAATCTGCTCATTGTTGGCAGCTAATACTGTTGGCTCCTCAAAATCATTAGGTTTGCACTGTAAAAGAGGGCTAGCAATACTCATACTGGCAGTAGACTTTGAACAATTCATAGATTTTCCAGATAAATTATTTGTTGTATCTGCATGAATTTTTATAATATGATTAACCACAGAACTAGGGCGATCAGCAGAAAAATCACACTCAGGGCAATAATGCATAGGTTTCTGAAAGACGTGTGTTGACAAGTGGCTGTCGATGGCTGTTTTTGAGTTAGATTTAAAATCACAGTACCAACAACTGAAGTTGTCATTGGGGCAAGCTTCAGCCTTTTCGGAGATTTTTTGAGAACGCCGAATAGAAACAGACATTTTGAAAGATAAATTATTTTTTAAAATAAACTTCTTGAGTTGAAATGAACATTCAGAGTTGTGAAAATAAATACCTAGAATCTATGACTTGAGAATAAAAATTAAATGTTAGACGCTCTTCCCACTACTTTGTTGTATTTAAGTTGCAACTAGAGTAGCATCCCCTTAGAGTCTTTTAACCAGATTTCTAGCAATAAAGAAGCCAAATGATTTTTGGGTAATCTATCGTTTTGGGTACGTAAAATCGCCCGCGACTAGTAATGTGAAAAACAGGTGACTCCTTGCATTTTAATATTATTTCACATTTTGAGGAGGATTTATGTTTTGAAAAATACAAAAATGTTTCCTTGTTTCATTTATGTACCTGTTTTTAAACAATTGAATTAAAACTTTTCAGTAATAAATGAACACCAGCGATGTTTCCAACAGATGCAACCATGCTCATTAACTATAGCAGCCATCTCTGTTTAAAGTTAATTTCTGGCCTATATTGATATATTTAGCCATTGATTTAGGTTTATTATTCATTTATCTATAATATTTGACACAAACATATCACAATATACTTCTATTACAGCCTTGACAATGAGGTAACGTTTTCGTACATTAATAGCCGCGGGCGATTTTACGTACCCAAAACGATAGATTATCGATTTTTGTAATACGTGAATAAGCAAATACCTCAATTAGATTATATAACATCTACTGCACAAGCACTGTAGCATTCAATTGAGTTTTTATTTTTATTTTAGAAAATCATATGTATATTTATCACCTGTACTTATCTTTTGGAAATGGATTCACGTTTAACGGTGCTGGGTAAAATGCGAGAAGAAAACGTGAGACATAACTGCGGAATTAGGAGTCATTTTCCGGTTGGTTTTTTTTTTTTTCATTGGTCGATAACGAGTGTTCTATGCATTGTAACAGTGGTTTTTTTTTTTTTTTAATTCAGGAAATATGCAAATTCTTATAGCCGTTGCTCATATGACCGTCCGCTTTTCATTTTTTTTCTCCATAGTACTTTCGGACTTTCCTTTTGAAGTACTTATTAAATTTGTAAAAAGACAAGAGTGTATCGCTTCATAAATACTAGAAAACGTAGTAGGCCTATTCAATACATATAAATATAGCGACCCAGGTTTTTCTTTTTAGTTTTTTAAATAGTGGTACATTATTATATAATTTTAATTCATTTATTTTCTCCATTTTAGTGCATAATTATACAAAAGCTTGTTATTAAAAAGCTGTTTTATGAATTTTTTTTCATTACTTAAAGATTTTAATACCACAGCATTGTATGACTAAAAATAATTGCAATGTGTGTATAACAGAGGCGTAGCGAGAAGGGGGTGGGACATATGTCCCCGGGCGCCGACCTTGGGGGGGGGGGGGGGCGCCAAATAGAAAGTTTGAGTGGGGGTGCAAATGAAAAGTTCGAGGGTGGGGTGCAAATCGAAAGTTTGTCCCCGGGCGCCGGGAAGGGTCACTACGCCTCTGGTGTATAATACTTAATAATAGCTTGAAAAATATTATTTTATATCAAAAACTAATTCATAAGATATCAAGGGTTAAGCATCCAAAGTCTAATTTGATGTCACATTGCATTGTCATCTGTCCTTCAACTACACGCGAAGTTTCAAAGAAATTTGGAAAGTTAGAAGTGGTTAAAATTTCGCTTGCCAGTTTCAATCCATGACAAGGAACAACAAAGCAGACAGAAAGCAAGTTAAATAAAAGCTTGTAGTGACTAGGCTTCTGTTCTTCCCGAACTCTGAATGAAAAATCAATGTATGATTTTTCATTTAACTTAGAGATCCACTAGGATCATTTTGGTAGGGGGAAGCCGTACTGTGATTTTCTTGCTATTGAGTCAATGTAGTTTCAGGATATACAAATTATGGAGCATCAAATAGAGATCAAGTGTGGCACTCATAAAGAAACGGTGCTGAAATTTACTTCGGTAAAGATTAGAATAGGTTCTGTAGTTACTAAACTTTCAGTTTAAGTTAATAGATTGTGACTTCCCTTATTAGTGTAAGTTAATAGATAATCTATCCCTTTAGCTTATTTTACATACACACACACACAAACCACCATTTTAAAGCCTCTTCATCAATGGAGCAACTTGTTTCATATTCTTTTTTGCTTGATTAGGTCTAAATAAGCGTTTCACTTGATCAACTGCTGTTGTAATTGACGATTTTACAGTTATATCTATACAATAGATAATTCTCTTCATGGACAAGAGGACACAAGCCGACTATCTAACCCTCCTCCCACCCCCTTGCGCATCAGACCATTTTGCTGTGGTTCTCCCTGAATGTTTACAATCGTAGAGTCGGGTCGAATTAGTGTCGCCTATTGGGGGCAGATAATTTAACTTTTAAATGATATAACTAAGGGGAGGTAAGAATTTCTGCTTGATCTTTTCATTGTCTGTAAACTATGGTCACGGACGGCTGCTTTCACAGGGGGAGGGTAGTGTCGAATTTACAAATTATGAATTACTGAAAAGTAGAAAATAAAACAACTAAATAGCGGCGTCGCAGGTCGGCTTGTGTCATATACAAATTGGTTTATTTGTAGTCCATAAAGTGTAAGCAAAGCAAAATTAATGTGTTTTATAAGAACTCTAGCAAAAAACATTTCCCCTTGCAATATAGACCTAATTGAACACTTAATACTCAACACAAATGTATTTTCAAACAGACAAAAAAACTAACATACTTTTACTGTGCCTCGTAAACAACTCACAAAACTTACTACAGTATTTAAACTATAATTTAAAATTTAACAAAAAGTTAAAGTTTTAAAAAAAAAATTTATTAATAAAAATATGTATGTACTTAAGAAGTTTTGCATGATAAAATAAAAAATTATGTTTGATAGCAAAATAATTGTATGAGATATACTCTATGTAGAGATTTACTCACGACTAGACAGCACATAAGATGACAGACCATTAATGTAACTCAATATCAACACAAGCAGACCATTAATATATTAACACAAGCAAACATGATTCATAGACAGGATGTCTAATGATGGCTATAGCACATTCATTCAAGTTTTTAAACTTTTCACTGTAATAAATCTCATGTTTTTGTGGTAAATGATTAAAAAATGCTATTCAACAGGGATGCATATTAAAAATGACTATTCTGAGCTTATATTTGAAACCTTAAACTACTTCAGTCTGGCATAGTTAAGCTAAGCATTCCATCTTTTATAAACCATTTCCTTAGTTATACTGTATTTCAGTACAAGTCATGTGGTTGTAACATAAGTACATTAAAAGCTCAAGCAATTAGACAAACAATGTTAGAAATACAAAAAGACCATCTTGACTTAAAAATAAAATACCTGAGATGGGTTCATGGTCAAATTTCACAAATAAAAACTGTTGGATTTGAGATAAACTGCTGATGTATTTTTAAGTTAAACTTGATAATCTCTATTTTTATTTTAACTTTTCACGCAGAAAGAAACTGAATGTGCTAGGGGAAATCTAAAATTGGATAATTTAAACACTAGAATTTTATAGAATGTAAAAAAGAGTTTGGTTAACATTTCATTATTAACAATTTAAGTATGCATTATAAGAAATATATATTTCACTAAGCCCTGATGGACTACTAAATTAAGTACAAATAACATATGAGCCATTTGAATAAGGCACTGACCCAACACAACCCTTTTCAAAAAACACTTCATAAGCAAAGTAAAACTATTCAGAACAAGTTGTGAAACAATAAAGTAGCAGGTTATTACAATTTAAGTACAATTGCACAAGGCATGCCTTTGTTCATAAAAAATATTTACATTTCACACAAAAAGTGTCCATAATTTGATTGAAATGAAATTTTTAAGTATTCAAATCATTACGATATGTTTCTAAAGATGAATGTGTACATGTAAAATTGTACATTTAGTTTAAATTTCAACCTTTTAAAAGATAAGTAATATTATGGACAATTAATCATTTAAAAATGGTTTTAATAAAAAGTCAGTAACAACTTACATGCAGCTATTGAAAAATCAATAACTACATTTTGTACTACTAATATTGTATTTGCAGTTTTCAGCAGTGTAATAGAATAACAGAATATTTCTTTCATAGCAGTTTCAATATAAAATGTGGTTTAATAAAATATAAACAGGTTTGTGGTGTGCATATTGATATATCTTTTAGCACCATCATCAGTTTCATGAAAAAAAAAGGTCCAATTTCATCTTATTAATGCAATTTATCACTGCTGCAACATGTTACAAGTATGACAATAGTCTCCATTACTAAATGATGTACAACCACATGTATTTATATATATTTAAAAAAAATAAAATAAATACATTTTTTTTAAAAAAGAAAAAAAAAAGAAATTTAAATGAAAAAATGAATGTAATTTGTTCAATGCAGCAAATTTTAAAAAAGCATTTCATTTTAATAAAATGAATAGTTATTGCTAAACTAATACTACAGACAAGAAATGCTCTTTAAAACTTATTATTTTCCATCAAAAAATAAGGTTCTAAGATACAAAAAAAAACAACTAAAGCTACAATTTACATTTTTACAAAGAAAATTTGCATAACAGCAATAACACTTTTTTTTTTGTCTGAGATTAACAATTTGGGCAGAGAGATTTGTTTTTAAATTTTATTAAGTTTTTATTAAATTAAAAGAATCAAAACTTAATGATTGTAGCCGAACCCCATCATGAGATCAAATGAGAGATGAAAGGTAAATGCACAAAAGAAATTGTGGTAATAAACACAAAAAGGAAATATGAATAAATAAAATGAAAAAAAAAATATAACTAATTTTCTTTAAAGGTAAATAAAAGGAAAATATTTCTTTGGACTAGATGACAAATATTCAAAGTAAAACAGGTTGAAATAATCTTAAATCGATTGTACAGGTAACTACTCATAAAAAAAACCAGAGTCATTTTACAACGGTTTGACATTTTTTTTCATAATTTTTAAACACAATTATAAAAATAAAATAAAAACTAGACATATTATAAGGCACAAACAGCAAAATAAATGGGCAGTGTGATCTTGTACTCCGAACCCGTTCATAAGATTAGTCATTATAAGATCTACTGTTCAATAACAATGGTTTATAAGCATGATGACTGATATTATGAATAATAAATTAATATACACAACCACGCTGTAAAACAAACTATCATTGAGATTCATATAAAAAACAACCTTAAACCGAAGTTATGAAATTGATACTACAATATAATTAGTTTTATTGTTTACTACAAAAAGCAAATATTGATGAAAAATGTTTAAGACAATTATGCAAATATTGAGATTGTAGTTTAGATTTTAAATGACTAGAATTAATTTCTACATTTAAAACTTAGTACTTTATAAGATGATTGATTTTTATCTAGTATAAGTGAAGAAAAAAATACTTCTTTCTTTTTCGACCTTAAAAGATTTAGTTTATTATGCTACCAAATTAGTACAAAAAATGACTTTTCCATAATCATAAAATCAATGCAGTACTGCTTAGTTCAACACAAAAGTATTTTGTTGTACATTAATAAAACTGTCTAAAATCACTGTAATTGTCGCATGGACAGATTCAAGATTTAGCTTACAGACTGTTGTATGTGGCTTTCCCATCATTTTATTTTAACATGCTAAAAATGCTGTACAAATATGCAACTCCTAAATTATCAATTGTAGTTGTTATACACTATCTATTTAAGTAAATATACAATTTTTGTCAGATTAAAAAGGCACTGTGTGTGTGTCATAATAAAAACACTAAGATACGACATGTCACAGTTATAAATAAACAATATTAAAATTTTTAAAATGCAACATAACACCCAACAGGGTCCAGTATTTCAATTATGGTCGCAACATCTCTATGGGCTCTGGTCCCCTGTGCCATCATCATCATCCTTGGGTGTGAGCGCTTCAATCACCTTGCACCTGTACTTCATGTGCTGACTGTAGGAGCCAGAATGGGAGAACCGTTTGTCGCAGTAGGTACAGCGAAATGGCTTTTCGCCGCTGTGAAGGCGTTTGTGCTCGGTGAGGTGATGTCTCTGTTTGAAAGCCTTGTTGCAAACATCACAGAGGAACTTGCGGGAATTTTTGTCCCCTTTGTCTGCCTTCTCTCTCTTGCCAGGGGAAGCTGTGGTAACAGGTGTAACAATAAAATCTAATCAGTGAAACATTCTAAGCAGGTTTGAACAGGGCTTGGGTAAGACACCACCATGGATGACAAGCTATTACAAGTCTTACTTTTTAAAATAAACAAAACAGTATTTAATAACTTTCTGATCCCAGGATCTGTAGAGTGTCCATGAGCCCCCCCCCCCCCCAGCTCTAATGGGTACCTGACTCGCATTAGGGAAAGTAAAGGCGGCTGGGCATAGTGTTGACAAACTATCCCATAATATTCCAGAAATAAGTGAAGTCAGGTCCATGGGCTGTCTGGTTCTATAGGTACTAAAAGTTTCTGATTAATCCTTTTTCAAACTTGTGACATGTATAGAAAAAAAACTTCGCAATAAGTGAGTAGGCTACCTCTATACATGTTCTGATAAAATTAACTTATGGCAATCTATTTTTCTAGATGTGTTAAGTTATAGTATACATGTCGCAAGTGTAAATGTGATGTTAGGCTTTTTCCGAACATTTTAATTACTTATAAAATAATATAGAGAAAAGTTATAAAAAGTTTCCTTACACTCACCTCCTGAGGTCTTCACTTTCTTCACTTTTCCAGACTTTGTCTTCTGCTGCCACATTTCCTTCTCACCAGTGATTTCCCTTTCTGGATGTACAAAAAAAAAGTTATTTAAAGCTCTAAAATAGTTCTATAATAGTTTTTGTCATTTATCAGTAAAAGCTGTTCAAATTAATTTTATGTTCAGTGGTTATTTTGCAGAATGCTTATTGTATTGGGCTAAAAAAGATTTAAATTAAATGTTTCAAACTAACTTTGAATCATGAGATAATTATAAAAATGTTATGATACAAAAATGAACATTCAAACACAGTGTCTTTAATGTTATAAAAGGGAGCCCTAATTTCTTTCTTAAAGTTTTATAATTTAGGAAATGAATAAAAATAATTTTTTGAATGGAATTGTGTAATAATAATTTAAGGTAAATAACATTGGTAAAATTTTTACTCCCATTTAAACAAGAGATCTGATTAATTTATAATTGTATTTATAAATCTACCTACCAGATACAAGTATAAATTAAAGATGTAACTATCACAACCTATTTTCCAAATTTAGTACACATTCAATTTCACTTCCATTTTTACATTACCTGGCAATAACTTAAATTTATTTTAATTGCTGCTAAACTAGTATTATAAGTAAAAGATAAAACTGCATTTAGTTTCATTAGCTTTCCTAAGCCTATATAATTCACATGATTATTCAAATAGTCTACTTTTAAACACATTTTATTACATTTATATGCAGTTTTCTTGAAATACTTTTAAAAATGATCCATATTAGGAAAAACTGTTAATCCTACATATATCTGACACAATAAGCAGTATAACTTTAAAGAGACTAAATGACGACAATTTAATAATGAAATAAATACTGGTTTGAAAACACGTCATTTTATTAACATTCCACAATATATAGAGAATACATTGTTCAACTGAAACATGCTAATGATTAAAGTATACAAGGACTCTGTTTAACAAAGGGGACTACAGTGTCTGATGTCGGAAACTTACACCAAAAAAATAAGATTAAAAAAATACAACCATTGCAAATATTTGTAGGAGAAAAACTATTGAGACTTAAGTTTTATAGTTTGCAATTACTTTAGTTTCAAATGCAAACAAGCTAAGTAATTAAATGATATATTCTCCAATACTGTCTTTTATTTATGTATGATAGTAAAGTGTTTGACATGAACAAATTTGTGGAATTCATTATTCTTGTCCAATGGAAAAACAAGTTTCCAGATGCACAGAAAACTATACAAACATATACTTTAAAAAAAGTGCAGGTATCAAGAAAGTCTCACCACAAATCAAACAATGATGAATGTTAAAATTTGCCAACACAACAGGTTATGAATGTAAAATGTTTCATTTTGGAATGCATACACAAAACATAAGTAAAAAAATGTATACCAATTTTGGAAAAAATATTCACAGACAATGGTTAATTATTTATAAAATGAACTTTTGGTGGAAGAAAATTAAACTGAACACTTTTAAATTGGTACAATACTTGTAAAAGAAAAGTTAAAATAAACACTTCCCACATACAATCACCATTGTTCAAGTACCTCTTTTTTGTACAAGCTATATAAGAGAAATTCTAATACACTTACAGTAGAAGGCTATGTTAGCTCACATTAAGTAAACTAAAATTGTTTAGAAAAGATTTGTAGCTCAGGACTAAAAATACTAGTCAAGATTGAATGTGGTGTATACCATTTTAAGGAACACTTTTCTTCAATAAGAAATGTTTAATACGTTAATAAGAACATGTGTTTTAAGATCCTAATTCAAGAAGATAACTAAATACTAACCCTAACTTGACTTCTAGATACATTATCAATGCAAACACCAGAATTGTGAAAACAGTACTTAAAAAAACACAATGAACACAAGATGTTTAAATTTCACTCAAAACATAAATTACAAACAATAAAATGGATTTCCAGTGAAAACTCTTGCATATTATCCTTTGCCAGGCAAAACAAAAGATACAAGACCACAAGAGTTCAATAAAAATGGGACTTGAGTTAATTAATAGACTATGTGGTGTACTTTTAATAAAATATTTACATTATCAAAGGATGAGGGGCGGGGCTGGTTTTTCACCATGCTAAAATTGGTATAGAAGTTTCAAGAAATTTTTTTCCAAAATATATGAAACACTAAACTAACCTCAAGAAACAAACAAAAAATGAAAATTTTAGCCAAATTTTCTTTCCATGGGATTTTTGAGTTATTTTAAATAATACTTGTATATTCAACAATTGTAGGACCAATAACAGTAAACAAAATGGGTGAACTGAAGCAATTAACAGAATGCTATTTGTCAGAAATTAATAGCTTAACCTTAATAATGGTACCAAATATTAGGAAATGAATATTGTAAGAAAGCTTTTCCTCATGAAACTGATTTTAAATTATTAGACACATAAGAGTATAATCAAAATAAAAATCAAGTGCTGCAGCATCACAATTAAGTTTTATAGACGAAAAGAATTGTCCCCCAACAACTCCAAATTTATTTGGCTGGTTTATAATATAAAGTTACTTAAATGTTTCTGAAAAAGGTTAAATATTTTCATGGATTTTAATGATAAATCAAGATTGTTATTTTTTTTATACCAACTATTGTTATTAATGAGGAAACTGAATGTTTAGATTCTGATCTATGTAAAATAGGTTTCTATATACTTTGTGCTTGCTATTCTAAAATTCCCTTTGCACCCACTTTTTCTGGAATCCATAAAATCACCAAGGCAAAGTAATGGAAAGCTATATACTCAAAAGAATTGTTTCTCTGAAGTGTTTTTATGCTACAAGATATTTTGAACTGAAATGAAAGTGGATAACATTTCCGATTTTCTTACACAAAGCAATACATCAAATATTTTAATAATACAAGTATTTTAAAAAAAACTATGGCTTTGATCTCCCATTGTCAGTAACACTGTCTATATGAGCATCTTCATCATCCTCTCCCACTGTAGAGCATGCACCATTGGTGTTTGTTGATGATTCAGGTGTGCCATCTTTAGCTAGGAAATTAAAAACAAAAGGTAAACTGGATTTTTAAGAGACTTTTGTAAAGGTGCATAAATTAATTTTAAGTTAACTATACCTTCCAGACACAAAATTCTTACTTTGAAAAATCACTGTTTAACTTTATTATTAAAATATTAACATGCAATAATTTATTGCAGAAAGAAAAGACTTGAAGGTAATGGAAAATTATGAGTATTTTAAAAATCAGATAATTTTAAAAATCAGCCTCAATCAAAATATTTTGATATTGACATATTTTCATTACTTAAATTTATATTAGGATGTTAAAAAAAATTGATTGAGAAAAGTTTACTACTAGAAAACAGTTACTTTTCAACTTTAAACAACAAAAGATGTGTAGTGAGGAAACAAACATCACAAGCATGCTGATCACTGATGCATAAAGAAATTTTTATAATAGAAAACATTCAAAAGCAAAGTCAGCATTCCACTGCAATGTTTTTACAGAGTATTTGATTCTTTGAAATCAAATAATTCATTCCACCTAGGCCTGTTATCATGTTATTGCACAAAAGTAGAGCAAGTTATGAGAAACTCCTTTGCTGCATGACAAAACTTGTGTTAGACACTAAACATATCTGGGAGATCTAGCAGTTAATTCTACAAGAACTTCTTTTTTAGGTTAACATTTACTGCTCAAGTAAAGAAACAACTAAATTCTGTAAATCATTCAAAACTATCACTACCAGAATTTTAACTGAAAGGGTAGGTGGGTTGAAAAAAAAAATGTAACAACAAGATAAAAACCATGGGACATGCAGATAATGGCACTTTTTTCTAATCGCTTTCCACAGTAAGCACACACAAAAAAAAATAATGAAAAGCAAACCCACCACCAACTTACTTCATGTGATTTCTCTGGAGCCTGCCTTGCCCAAATAATATTACATAGCCAGAGCTTGAAAAATATCTTTTGTAGCAATGTAGAACAAATCGCAAATCAAAATTTTTTATGTGAACTATCTATTCTGCTTCTGTAAAGTATTGATGCGAACAGATTGTAGACATAAAAGGCATCTTCCATACAATATTCTGTTTTGCGCTTAATGCTTCTTAACTATGTATTCTTATAAGTGACTTATTGGTTATTACTTTTAGACAAAACTAACAAGTCTACAGCAAAAGAGTTTAACATAACAAGCTAATTCTGGCTCCTTTGTGCAAAGATTTTTGAGTTGATGTGCTTCAGAAGATTTGTTGATTTACAAGGCAAGATTTTTACCATAAAAATTCAAGACACATAACAAAAAGCATGAAGAGTACAAAAATAAAAAGGTAAACAGTAAATAAAAACATCACTGCAGGTAAAAAAAAAATGCAAAGTAACTTTTGATTACAAGTCAAATGTTCTGAACCCAATGGAGACCTTTGCATTCTTTGAATTGTTTTCTTTTTAAAGCGCATTAAGCGCTACAGAATATTGCTAACATGAAGACACCATTTACGGCGCGAAAACAAAGTGGAAGCAAAATCGAAAAAGAAATCAAGTGTTATAAAATAAAAATACAACAAAGTACAATGAGATGTGATAACTAAATTATTTATGCTTAAATTAATGTAAAAAAATTTTTTTTAATGACACTGCTTAAATCACTTTTCCTTACTCTATAGATAATCATAATTGTATTTTGTATTAAATATTTACTTCCAAAAAATTATATTGATGATCATTATTATCTAATGAATAGGAGTTTTTGTCTCAATTAGGATATTTTAACAAGAATACTAAAAATATAATAAAATTAACAATTAAACATAAAATTTTTACAACGTACTTTATAATTTTACATAGATTTCAGCCTCAAGTGAAATTACATTATTCTCTCATGCCACAATATTGAAAACCAGATATTTCAAAGACTGTAAAGTAAGCTTGTGATAAAACCAAGCAGTTCTAATACAATCTTTTAGATACCATCAGCGCTAATTGCAGTTTAAGTATTTGCAGTTCCTTATTGATTTGACAAGTAAAATAAATGCTCATGGACTGTTAATGATTGCTTTAAATACAGAGTAATGAAGGAGAGAAAATTCTGATGCTTTTGAGAAAACTTGCATTAGGGCTGAGGTGACCAGGATGAAAACAAAACGTGTCTAACCTGATCCAGCTGTACTAGGAGTCCCAGGGGATTCAGTGCCACTTTTTTCAGGAGTTGTATTTGTTCCCATCTCCTCACTTATTGGCATTGGGGGAGGACTTGGAGTGGCTGTATCAGATATGTGTGGCTCGATGGCAGGGGCCTTAATAACAATTATTAAGTTTTAGTCAACAAATGAATACCCATGCTAAAAAAATTACTTCTTTAGAGATGGTGTCTACTGATATAGCTTTTATCAAGACTGAAAAGACAGAATTAGCAAACTTCTTACCATAATAACTTGAGATTCTTTGCCCATCATCATTTGACTTTGTGTCTAAGGTGAAAATATTATATTAAATAGGTAAATATAAATATTTCTCATATCTGTCTCAACTTCAATAACACTAAATAATTTACGATTATAAAAATACTTTACTTAAAACACATGTAGAAAAAAGGCCTTATCGCTAGTAGGCCAGAAAAAAAAATATTGATAACATCCAACATCTGCCCTTACCAGATTTGCATTTTTGTCTACTTCCATTGGTTCATGGTTGCCATTCATTAGGGTTGAACTTGGAACTAAAGAATTATCAGGCCCTCTTTCCACACCCATTTGTAAATCATCATGTCCTGCTGTTGGTTGCTGCCTCTTTCTCTCTTCATCTTGTTGCTGGCTAGCCAACTGTTGCATCCGCATTCTCATCTCTTCCTTAATTGCTTTAGCTACCATGTTATTAAACATCTCATCAGTTATCTGGGGCTTACTTTCACACAGCTGTAATTAAAAAACAGTCAGTTATTACATTTATTAACTTATGCAAAATGTCACTGGAATCCCATATTAAATACATTTTTACATTGAAAATTTCAATAACCAGCGTTCTACATTGGTCCACATCTACTGATGCTAAATGTCACTGGAATCCCATATTAAATACATTTTTACATTGAAAATTTCAATAACCAGCGTTCTACACTGGTCCACATCTACCAATGTCTGAAAGAAGGGTCTACCTGCTGGGAGGCTGATATACTAAACAAGAACATCTAGCCATTAAAAATGAACAAATGTTCATTAAAATAAAAGTGGCTGGGCATAGTGCTGACCACACCATTACATGGGCTGAGGTCAAGAAACACAGGAACTATACTTCATCTACCCAATTGGGTCACTAGGTCTAGAGAGGACTATACTTTTTCACCAGTTATTACCTATCTTGCTCAGCACTATCAAAAATATCTTGAACCCATTCCAAAAAAGTTGTACTAAAATATGAAGCAACTATTTGATGTTCTCAAACCACAACAATATCCCACTCTCAGATTAAGTTTACCAATATGGTTTTAGTATTATAAAAGATACAAATTATGAATTATAATTATGAATGTTAGATAATAAAGTTTTAACCGCAATGCTCTTGCATAAATTAATTACCTTCTTTAAGTCCTGATGGAATGTTTCACTTGATTCCATAAATTTTCTTTTCTTCTGTTCATGTTTCTCTTCTATTTGATGCAACTCTCCTTCCAACTTTTTCTGGAAACAAAGTCAATTTTTAACATTTTAACAAAGTAAATTACATAGACATTATTTCAAAAGGATTTTTAATTCTATTTTGTGCTTTTAGCTGCAGTTTTGAAGCATGTATACCTGGTGCATGGTAAGAGATTGGACCTGTCGTTTTAGTACTGTCATCCTTGCTTCAGTAACTACACTTCTAACATCAGGCACAACAGTGTCACTGAAGATTTCATTGATCAGGCGGTGATTTCGAAGGTAACGTGCTTGAGCAATATGCTTAGTGGTGAAGCCATCTTCTAAATCTGTAGATATTTTTTTAACCTAATTTCAAACTTGAAGATTTTAAAATTCACTAATATAAATTAATTTAGCCATGCCAACAAAAAAAAACAATTTAATTTCAAAACAAAGCAGCAATTTTTAGACATCTTTAACAGAATTTCACAACATAAAAACAGTAAAGACCAAGCTATCTGCAATGAAACATGCGTATATAACCCAAAGAAAGAAACACCTCACAACTTTCCTTCTCAGGTTCATACTACATGTTTAATTGCATGATAACTTCTCTAACCTTAGTGCAGCATCCCAATAAAAAAGCTACCATATAGAATATAAATTCAACACCCACCTTCATCATCCTCAGTTGGAAGAATACTAATACGGGACCCATCACCTTTAGAACTCTGAAAACCGTATAATTCATTGTATAAATGCGAGCCTTCTCGTTTTGTACTCTGAAAAAAACATCACAATGTGGGACAAATGAACTAAACTACACATGCAAAAAATGAAGCAGTTATTTGTTAACCATTAGCTGAAAGAGAATTTACAACACAGTAACTGACAGGTGAAATGAAAGAATTGTTTGATAAAAAAGGGTTACTAAAGAAACCAAAGAAACAATTCAAGGAATAAATATAAAATACTTACAGGTTTTTGAGCTGAGGCTGGAGGGCGTTCAGGCCTTAAAATTGGTTCATCTTCATCAACAGCTTCTCTCTCCGCTAGAAATTTAAATAACAAATTAATAAACATACGTTATTCAATTAAAATAATATCGACAAAGAGAAAGCAACTATCACAAGTTTCTAAAAAAATGTACCAACCTTTAGCAGCCACCCAGGCTTGATAGGCAGGAGAGTTATGATAGGCTTTCAAAGCTTCAGTATACTGAACCTGTAAATATAAAGTATCCAGACGTTAGTTATTTATCACACAACATGTAACAGCCCATTGTTTTGCCACTGCTGGTCATAGTTACAAAATATTTTAAGATGTAGTTATCAGATAGTGTAGGAAGAGACAACATGTGCAGAAGGTTGAACCTGCTAAGAAACAAGAAAATGATTATAGTTTAAGAGAAGAAACTGAAAAATTAAACATGACAAGCGGCAGGCATTTTTTTCAGTAAGTACTGCAAATATGCTGCAATAAACAGACACTTAAAGTGTTTATCTGAAATCCATGTATAATTTAGGAGGTGCAACTGTAAAATTAATCCAACCTTTTCAACTTCATACTCGTCTTGAAATTCTTGCTTGTCATGGTCAGATAAATCTCTCCACATCTGGCCAATAATCTTTCCTATTTCCCATAACTTCAGGTCGGGATTTTGAGCCTTCACTTGCTCCCATACCTGCACAGAGCACAAGCACAATAACACCGCACATACACATATTTTTTCATCTCACCATCATTTTAAGTGAAGATGTATCTCAAAATTATTTTTAAAAATACTAATGACCCTTATGCACTTAAGTAAATAATGCTTTTATAAATTGAAAATAACTAAAATAACACTCATGCTGACTGAATGGAAAACTATTCATACACATGCAGCATTTCTTATTAAAATATTTGATCTCAACTATTAACTGCACCTTAGCACTTGGTCTTTATGAGTGATTTTAAGAGGTGACTTTACATTTCAAACATTTTTCTACCAGCGAGATATTTTTAAACCTTTTAATAATTAAATCAAGTTTTATACACAAATGTTTACAACAACAAACACCAATATAGTTAAATCATGCCTTGCTATTACTGATGATAAATAGAAACAAAATTGACTAAATAGACTAAATTGTTGAATAATAATGACAGTGAAAATATGAATAAAATAAACTTGAAATGAAAATGATGGGATGGCACCAGAACCATATTCAGCAATAAATTATAAAAATGCTAGCATTTGAATACTAAAATCATTTAACAAAACTGGCCAGTCTGTCCACTGTATTCAATCTTGCTAACTTTTGTTTGCCTTTGTTGTCATATAGTTGCTTCACATACAAACAGTACACTAAACCTGTGTACATCTTTCAGTGGGCTTATTTTACCTGGTGCATGAAACTAAGCTTAATTTTTTGTTATCTCCACTTTCTAAAAGTGTTGAAAATGAAGCTCCTATCTTTAAAAATGATGTGAAAAAAAGGGCAACTCAAAAAAAATTATCATTAAATCTAAATCTATTTCAATTGAAAGCATTAAATTGAGTTAAATTAGAGCCAGTCTACAAAAAGATAAAACACTAGGATTTTCATGATGCAGCATAGGTTTGAAGATCAAGCTTGCAAATTCATCAGTATTCTACAAAAATCTCAAGCAGAGGCATTTATCAAAGTTTCTATACAAATTATAATTCCAGTAACAAACTTTCTTTAAAAACTAAAAATATTTTCAAACACTAAGTACCTATTTTTATTTTAATATCATAAAGTCACCATTATTAATAACAAGAGAGAATATATATTATTATATTAAAAGTTCTTTATCATCAATAATAACATTTCAAATCTGAAACAATTCACATAAAACAATAGAAAGTGTTATAGACAAACACAAATTTATTGAACAACAGTAGAATCATTTGCATTTTAACAAGATCAACCTGATAATGAGAGTAAGATAGGTTAATTATTCTAGCTAAAATCTTTTGTTCTTTTGCAAGTTGAAGAAAATGCATAGTTTTGAATATAAAAAAAAGCATTCAGTCTCCTTACTAAATTTTAAATTACCCACCAAAATCAAGTTACGTTATTGGAGAATATGTATCTATATATCAATGGGTCAAAAAATACAAAATCACTTATTAAAATCTAGTTAAAAAGCACATAAGGGGTCTTGGCAGTGAATATAAAACTATTACAACACAAAATATATTTAAGACTGCACTGGGATAAACAATTACAAACAACTTGTTAGCAATTTAATAGTTAGTGACAAGCTCATTTGTAAACATTTTACATATAATATCTAGCTACTGCTGATGGGAAGGATCTAGATAACTCTTGGTTTTAATATTGCAACTAAAAGAAATGTATTTTTATATGAAATAATTTAATCTACACACACGTTTAGACTAGAATGGTACTGACACTTGTATTTATTTAACTGTTCTAAAATTCTCATTGAACATTTTGATTTTAAAACAATGTAAATTAATTTAATCTAGAGTTATTTTCATAATAGAATAGCAGTGATTTATTCAACTGTTCAGAATTAACATTGAATTTTTTTTTAAATAAATTATTTGCTTTGCAGGTAATCCAAACAAAATAATTTTTAATAAAACCAGAGTTGCCTAAAAAAATATATATAAAGCTTTCTGGATATCTTAAAAACAGGTTTAATTATCTAGGGTCTTTTTAAAGGGATTACTATCTATCTAATTGAAATAATAAGGATTGGTTGATTCTATTTTAAAACTTTTTCTCTTTCTACAGCTCATGCACCATCAAGCCACAATACTGAAACTGATGTACACAGGTCCTGATTTTAGGTTTTATTTACAAACATTTTGTATGTGAAATTTACAAGAAGATATAAAACATGGGTACAATAGAATATTTAATGTTATCTGTTTTTTTTCTTCTTTTTTATAAATACCATCATAAAAATTCTCAATAAATAAATGATGACCCATGTCTTTTAAACCTTCTAGAAACAAATTTTCTTTTAAAAATCAGTGCTGACTCAAATAAAGCAAAAGATTTTTTTGTCTACAAAAATTGTTTTGAAAATATTTTTTTTCTTAAATATTTGAAATCCAAGTAAAAAAGTTTGTTCTTTTTCTTTTTTATTTCATGCATGCAAATATTAAAGGAACAATATAGAATTAAATCTGACAAGTTATGTATTTCAACATGCATTGTTAATTATCAAATGTTTTAGTTCAGATGGTTTATTACATTAGCTTATTAACACAGGTAAGGTTAGTATGTCAAGCACTGATTTTTTCAGTGGATGCAACTACTACTGACACAAAAAAACAACAAGATGGCAATGATGTAAAAAGTTCAGTGGACAAACCTTTCCTATTACCTTTCTGCTATAACGCATGTAAGGCATAAGTGGCTTATCTGGGGGCTTAGGTGGCTTAGGAACACGACCTTCTGACTGAAAAAAGTAACATTATATAATATATAACACATGTTAGTTAAATACAATTAACATTGCATAAAATTTCAATTTCAATGGCTAACTTAAGTTTTTAAGATATTTTTCAAAAGCATTGTTTTTATTTAACTTACTGTTCCTGAGCCTTTACTAGCCTGTGAAACAAAATTTTAAAAATATTATTTTTTTTAAATGGTCATAGCAAGTAATTTTTTAAATTATGCTTTCAAACTTTGAATATAATACATTGACTATAATCATTAATGATGTTTACTATTTTATCACCATAGTTAAGTAATCGTTAATTTTCTATTCAGTAGTCAAAAGTATAATTGTGGATTACTTATAGTGATATAAACACCAATTGTTAATTTTATAAATAAATATGCCTACATCTCACAATAAGAAAATTATTCAATAAAATTAAAAAGCTCTTACAGATGATACACCCTTTGTTTTTGTGGGATTGAAACTGGGATGCCCATGACTAGAGGGCAAAAACGGACTTGAATTATTTTTATCCTGAAAGAAGCAATAAGAAAATTGTCAGCATTCACACAAGTGTGGAGAATTTTTAAAATCTTATTTAAAAAAGGAGGATGGACAAATGTTAAATATATCACCTTTTCAGATGTTCCAGGGGTACTGGGCATAAGCTTAGATTTCACTGTGACATAAAGAGATAAAAGAATTTATTTTTCAGTAGGCCTAATAATACTGTAACAACTGTAATTGTATAGAGCTACTAGACCTAGATAGGCCTATATGATTAATCAGATAAAACTATTTTGTATCTAAATATTAATTTGTTTAGCCTATATTCATGTCCAAAACTATTGTAATAATAGGAAAACAGGTCTAATTGTGAATTTATATGAAATTAAAATTCTAGATTAGGCCTACATAAAATTAGTTACTTACAAGGAATAGGAGAAGCAACAACAGCACCACCTCTAAAATTTGGAAGAGCCATTGTGCAGTTTGTTTTAACACCTTTCAGAAGTCAATGTGTTTCAATTTACTGTAGCTTAAGACATTCCTAAATCAAAGAAACATTATTTTTACAAATAAAAGAACCAAGTGAAATAAGCTTTGCTTTACTATAATAATAATAATAGGCCTATAGGCTAAGTCTAATTAAAAATTCTTGAAGTTTCATCACTTAGGCTTATTTCACTGTAATTTTCAGTAAGTGTAGGTTAACAGGAAGTGGCTCTGGGGCCAGCAAGAAGTTTGGTCTATGGTTACACATTCACATAACCTGTATTAAAATTATAGGGGCCTAACTTTTTCCTCCCCAACGTCTCCACTTAGTCGGTAAAAGATAGTTCTGCGCATGCACAGTGACCTATGGCTAGGGTTAGGGCTAGAATTAGGGTTAGGGATAGGATTAGGGCTAGGGATAGGATTAGGGATATGTCATATGTTTAGGGATAGGATTAGGGTTGGTGTTAGGGTTCTGCAGTTGTAAACACACGCATGCGCAGTACCATCGAAAACATCGCCGCGATGGCAAGTCGTAGTTTCTCTCCATTGCGCATTCGTATCTTATTCCGGCTAGCATCGGCCTAACTTTTATGGTGATGTATTTTTCCTATGGTTTTGCAACTTTTGCTAGTATTATGTTGTGGTTATTTTGTGTGTTAAACAGTTCTGTTGATTTGCTAAAGTTAGGACCTATGTCTAAATACCCTATTATGCCAACTCTAAATATCATTGCTCCAACTCACGTTTTCTTGTCAAAGGGAAAAAATACAGACACGGTCAAGGGTCACTGTGGGGTTCACTTAATTTAAAATAGTGGCAGAGTATATATAAATTATAAGGACCGGGGTGGGAATAGATGCAGCTAACAGTTAATGAGGTAACTCATAAAAATGTTAAATGTAGACTATAGGCCTGACTGGTCTGATAACTGAACTGATTGTCAAGGGTGTGGGGAAATTGCGAGACGCGAAAAGCGAAATGGCGAGGCGGGAAAATGCGAGAAGGGCGCGAAAACGGTCGGTCACGTGACTTTTTTGTCTCGCATTTTACCACAAGCCGATACTTACGCTGGGTGGTGTTGAAATGCGAAGATTTCTGCGAAAAATTTACCGCACCCGATTTTCAGTGGTATTTGGTCCAGACTTCAAAGACGTTTCGTTTACATTGTTAAAACTTCCGATTTTTCCGTCGCTAGACATACTGATGATTTGTCAACTCCCCCCGTCTTTTGTGTCTACTTAGAATACCACCTTGTTCGAAACCGACGGAAATACCGCCGACGATAGATCAACTTCTGTCTTTTGTGTGGAACGCCGAGGCCGCCTGACTTACCGTCTTTGAAGATCGCCATGCCTGGATCCGCTGCCGCCGCAAACATATTTTCTATTGTTGCATAGAAATTTTGTATTATAGCCGCCGCCTACGATTTTTTTCTAGCTTTTTTTACCATATAAATCTAAGCACAAGGAAATACCTACATCATTTGGATACAACAAAATAAAGTGACGCAGGGGTGCCACTCATTTTCTAAGTGAATCCTGAAAATGAATCCCAAAATTTTACCAATCCTGAAACTAAAATTTGAAATGTTTGAAACCCTGAAACTTAATTCCGCGCGGAATTTCAAAATAAAATGGACTAATATTTCATTATTTTTGAGACATTTGATTCATATTATGTTCAATTTACATTCCTTTAAAATGGATTTATTTTCTTTGTAACAAGCTTCAAATAAAAAATAATCTTTAAAGGATTGTGCTTACAACAAAATTAGTTTACAATGTTAGTCCCATCTCTAGGCCTACACCATAATGTGCTATTGTAGAACTCCCCCCCCCCCCCCAGCCAGCTTTTATAACATAACTATTTAATTTTTTAGAACTTCCTAGCTTGAGTTAAAGTGTGTAGTCAGCCAACTGTTAAGTAACAAATATTTTGCTAACCTCTATGTCTTGTTGTTGAATAATAGGCCCACTATATGCAGACCCCTAATAAGATTGTCACTGTATTAAAATACAGGGTTGACTTACTGTAGCTATTCAAGGCTTTAATTATTAACAGCCACAACAAAAACCTTAAACCCTGTTTTCCCAGTCAACACTAATGAGGTCATCCATAAATGATGTCACGCTTTTTTGACGATTTTTACCTCCCACCTCCCCTCTGTCACATATCGTCACAAAAAGCCAGACCCCACCCTCTAAAATGACGTCACGCCTCAGCCTACCCCCCCCCCCCCCCCCCCTAAAAATTGCAGTTGAATTTTTCTTAAAATACGATATTTTGCCAAAAATCTTGTCTGACCTCTGTCAACATATAGTATTTTTTTTCCCACGTTTTCTTTAACTTGCTTTCTCTGTTTGTTTGTCTTTCCAATCAAATCTTGCGATCGAAATTTCTGGCACTTCCCAGTTAGCTAGCGCGCTGAAATTTTCAGGGAAGCTTTCTTTTGGATGACCATTGAATATTCAATTGTTATTATTACTAAATTGATCAATGGAAACATTTTATTGAGCATTTTAGACCGCTATATAATCTATATATATAATTCTCCTCTGCTAGCGTTAGAAAAAAAACCAGCGACGCGTACCTCGCGCGCAGTGAAGCGAACGATCACATGTCGCCACAGGCTTAGGGGCAGAGAATTTAGCTTGAACCGAGTTTAAACTTACAGGAGGTAGGCCAGTTTGGGGGAGACGATATGGTCGAGTGGTTGGGCACACGATTGCTATCCCACTCGACACGGGTTCAAATCTATGTGTTCTAGTCAGTAACGTATTCAAACAACGTGTTTTTTACGAGTTGTCTTTTTACGAGTTGTCTTTTTACGAGTTGTCTTCGTTTACCCAAAAAAAGTGAAAAGATAAAATCGATAGCAAGATTTTAATGCAAACAAACAGACAAAGACTAAAAAGTAGAAAATAATAATCATTAAAAAAGTTTTAAAAAACCCACGTTTTCTGATTGAACTAAAAAGTAGAAAATAAATGCTATAGGCCCTACATCACAATAATGCAAGCGATCACTCTACTATAAGCGAGCAAAAACGTGGGGCGCCGTGATTTTCTTACAGTTTCTAATACTGTTGACTCTCTACAAGCTCCCTAATAAAAGTCAATAGTATTATCTAATCAATAGTAATATAACTTTTACTTCGGCGCCCCACGTTTTTGCTCGCTTATAGTAGTCAGAGATGTAGCCGCCCGACTAAGTGAAAAGCGGATTTTTTTTTACAAGCGGTTCAGAGGGGGCAGTGATAGCGGCTATTTTCTCAGACACTGTACTTCAAGATTTTTTAAACATTTCAATGACGTTTTACCAAAGTAAAAAAACAAAAACAATTAGATGTAGACCCTGCTAGATTGTGTAACTAAATTATAGCAGGCCTACATATTTTGTTTAATGATATAAAACGATGCAGTTCTAGTTTTTTTTTTCTTGAATCTAGAAGTAGGCCCTTATTAAAAATAACCACGTTAAAATTAAACAGCGCTTGTACTTGTAGAACTGCCTTGACCGAGAGACACGACTCAGACTGTGTTTGCGTGGTCTCGTGACGTAGGTCTTACGGTCAGCGCGACCTTGAAGAAGCGGGTAAGAGGTGGTAAAAAGTGACGGTAAAGTTGAGTGAAAACAGCACAGTTCTATTTCATACATAAAATAGTCTCCAAATAGTTTTTTTCTTTTCTTTTGGTAATACCAAATACACAATTTTTTTTTGTTGATCGGAGCAAAATCTTTCGGTTGTTTTTTTTTTAAAGACGATCGGCGATGCTAGTAATGGTAGGATTTAGTTGTTTTTATTACACAGCCTAGCGGTATCCCATTGATGACATCACGTAAATAATGCGAGTTTAACCCCAACCCATATCGTCATAAATAGCCACACCACGAATGACTTCAAAAAGTTCCTTCTACAGCCTCACCCATCTGATACAGCCGATTAGTAGTTGGTCCTTGGCGCACGCGTGAGATTGTTGCTGACGTCATTTACTATTCATTTTTTTTTTCGGAAAAGGCCATTAGCGGGACTGTTGGCGATAAAAACGATTTTTACAATGCCAAAATTTTCAAGCTTAAAACTATCTAAAAAAAATTTTAAACTGCAAACCCGGAAATTTTCAAACTCAAATCTTGCGAATCCGGAAAGGGAAAAAAATATGATTCTCGAATCCGGAAATCCGGGATATCCCGGAGAAGTGGCACCCCTGGTGACGTCACCGATATTATCAGTTGCTCGTGCTATATCGTAAGCTATGGGCCTACTTCAGATATTTATAAAACCAAGTTGAACTTATCTGAATTTTTTTGTTTTGGTGGGTGTTATTTGGGGTTTTCCATAAATGACGTTACACTCGTAAGGGGGGGGGGGTCTGTAATTTTATGACGATGTGTCATGAGGGGGAGGAGGGGGGGGGGGTTAGATGTGAAGTCACACTATAAAAAAGCAATGTTAGAAAAAGAATTTTAGACGTTCTTTCGCGTTTTAGAAAACTGTTTTAATACATTGTAATAGGAATTGATTAAAATACTCTATTTTGACCGAAATTAGACAAGATTTTGGGAAAATATCGATGTTTTTAAAAAACTCAACTGCTGGTGACAACAATGAGCAAGACATTGCCAAAATTACAGAAATGATAAAAAATACAAATTATAAAAGACGGAAAACAGATGTTGAGCGTGATGATGATGAGAACATGGGTGCCAGTGTTGTTTGTGGGATGAACGAGGAGGTCAACTGTGATGAGAATGTGAAATGTTGTGAATGTGGATTGGAAGAAGTAGCAAAAGAAAAATGTATAAATGGGAGTCTAATGAACTGGGTTGGGTGTACTATGTGTGAAAGATAGTGTCACGAGGTGTGTTTGAGGACTGTTTCGGAAGATTTTGTTTGTAAATTTTGTTTGTAATTAAAATTAGGCCCTACTTAATAAAAAAATAAATTGCACTTTTTAGAATTGTTTATACTTTTACACTTTTTGCAAGTACAAAAATCCATAAATAGATGTTGCAAAATATCTCTCCTGCTGACAAGATATACCAATTCACAATGACACAGCTCACGTTTGTATAAACATGAGCGGGCTAGATTTTTAAATTAATGCCGACTGAGACGGGATTTCCCTCTCGCTAACAAGAGCAGGCGATGACAGCAGCACAGCAACGATGTTAGGATTTTTAAATAGATAGATCTAGGTATATCTATCTTCTTAGTATCTAGATAAAAAATAACAACATACAACACTCGTGTTAAAGGGCTTGGCTAAATGCTTGTTTATTTTAAAACAAAAAAAAAATAATTTAAATAAATAAAGATGGAAAAAAAAGAAAAAAACTTTTTTCGCAAAAAGTGTCTCGCTATTTACTAGCGAGGCTCACTAACTCGAAAGCGTCCTTGGTTGCTAACCAGAACATGGCTACCACACCTTGGCCTACGATTGGGCAATTTTTTCAGCTTTGTTCGAGAGACCACCTTAACATTAACATTAAAAATAATTATCACGCGAAAAATGGCGTTTTTTTGCGTATTTTAAGCTATCTGAAGATGACAAAGCTATTTTTGCCAGAAAAAAAAATTAAAATTTGCTTCCGACAATGTAGGTCAAACGTAAACATGGGTATAGTTTGAGTTGTTTAAAAACTTTAAATAATGGTCTGTTAGGTGTCCAAATGGCACTGTACGGTAGGCTATTATTAGACTGATCGTTTAGTGAAAAAATATTGTAATTATTTTATAACCATTTTAAGAAATCGGCGCCCAAAAAAGGTCACTGAAAGCACGTAATTTTTAATTGTGACGTCATCGCTATTGTGATGGATGCTGTACGGAAGTATGCGCAATAGACGCTAAAAGGGTTGTATATTATTTCAAATGGGCTCACAATTTGGCCTTGATTTCCTGCGTAATTAGGCTAATTGAGAATCATTAGTGATCTTTTACCTGGCCATGTGATGATAGGTATCTTACAAGGCTATAAAAGCCCGCGAAACACATCGATCTACCCTTCAGATTGGTATTGGTGAGAGTATTTGATGCATACTTATTATAGCAAGGATAACTAACTTGAAAGCGTCTCTGGTTGCTAACAACACAGTAGCGTAGCGGGGGGGGGGGGACACATGTCCCCAGGCGCCGAGCTTAGGGGGCGCCAAAATGGGTTGGAAAAATAAATTGAAAGGTTGAGGGGGGCGCAAATTGAAAGTTTGAGGGGGGGGTGCAAATCAAAATCTCGAGGGGGGGTGCAAATCGAAAGTTTGAGGGGGGGGGGTGCTAATCGAAAAGTTTGTCCCCGGGCGCCGGGAAGGGTCGCTACGCCTCTGTAACAACAACATGGCGTCCTAAACCGGACGCTTAGTTTCGGACATTTTTTTTGTCTGCCCAAGTGACTTTATAGGAATTCGTTTTTAAAATGTTTACCTCGTGAAAAATTGCGGTTTTTTCACATAATGTAAACAAACTATAGTTGGCAGTGCTAAATATGCCAGAGAAACGCTATAAATTGCTTTGGATAATGAAGACCGAAGCTCAAAAAGTGGTGCCGACAAACATTCGTAGATCTTTTTAAATATTAGCAACTACGATGTAGATCGGAAACCGAAAGTACATCAATATTAGATTTAACAGTCTGTGTAAAAATAAATCGAATATTACATGCGCTAATTTTTTTAAAAATTCTCCAAAACGGTCACCACCAGAAGTAAAAATTCCATAACCCACGTGACCGCTATTGGGCGGCAGACGTTCGCCTAGGTGGCTCTATCGACTCTTTACTACGTTTGTGTTGACGAGCGTTAAGTGAATATTTTCCAATTTTGATTTTTACATTGCTGGACAAATTAATTAAGTATTTCGATCTGAACACGGGAAGATAGGAATTAGTTGGTATTTCTGTAAAAGCCCGTAAACCTGTGATCTCGTGGTGAAACGCGATCTCGAAAAAGTCTAGGTGCTAAATTATTTACTTGATTTTATTATTACTAATTACTACTAGATCGAATTATAGCCTAGTTAATATTATTTTCATTTGCTTTCATTTTTATATAATTGATTATTATGATTTAGATCCAGAAGGGCTAGGCTAATAAATTATAATAATCATATTAGAGGACAGCCTGCATAAACAAAAGTTTGCATTCTTAGATCTAGATCTAGTTGACACAGTACAGGGACTTGCGCACACGCTCGCGTGACGATAGAACGCAAGCGGGCTCGTGACGAATTTGCATAATTTTTCACTCACAAGTGATCAACGTTAATGTGATAGGCGTAGCCTAACAATCTTTAAATAGATCTATCTAGATCTACACACCAGCTCTAGATACAAATTTAAGTATTAAAACTCCACCTGGTTCTAGCTTCGGACGGGCGATGTTTCTCTCGTTGACAAAACAACGCGAGCGAGCCGTCACTACGCACAGCCTATGAGTGGCGATGTTTGGAATGCATTTCTCGCTCAAGTGTGATGAAATTTAATGCAACGACAGTTTTAAAAATAAAAACAGATATTTTATTATGCCTATATACTTTTTTTTAATATTTAAAACTCAGCCTAGACAAAGCTTCCATGCTGGATAAGGGAGGAGGGTTAGATTCCGCCGTTAACTCAATCTATGTATTATTATGCATAATTGTCCTAATTAAACATTCCTATTTACACTGATTAATCAAGACTGAATAAAACGTGAAAATGAATACCTTTAAAAAGTTTAGATCTATATATTTTTAAACATTTATACGTGATTATTTTTGGTTCATTCTAGCTAGGCCAATGCCGCTGCCGAGAAAATCGGACAAATCGGCTTTTCCCTACCCCCTGCATGTTTAACTCTGTTTTTTGCATGCTTTTATTGTGTTTATATTAACATGTTATACATCATTCTGTTCGTAATTGAATTACCTTTTTAACTGTATTAGTTTGATTTCTCTATTATTTCAGACGTTGAAGAAATCGCCGATTAAATCGCATTTTTTACCCTCCGCGGCGACGTGCCGATTAGGGGGGAGGCTTTTTCACCTTTTTAAAAGGGGGGTGTTACTTGGAGTCTATAGACTCTGTGAGTTTTCGTACTACAACTGTGAAACTTGGTAGAAGAATAGATTAAATGTACACGTATAACGCTCAGGGTTCTTGGTTAAAATATGTTAAATACTTTCGGAGATATCAGACCGCAAAGTTAAACTAAGTTATTTGAGCTATTTATGGACCGATTTTTTATTTGAACCCTGAGCTGTATTCCTGAAATCTCGACGTTTATTAATATGTATGATATGTCCTTTAAGGCCTTATAATAAGGATGTCTATAGACTTTGAAGTGGACCGAAAATATAAACACGACTCGCCGACCGCTGTCTGACTGAACCGCCCTGCTGTGCTTCAAATCGCCGTCTTTAAACTGATGACGCGTTACAAAATTTGTATACACGTATCGAGTTTACGTACTACAACAGTTAAATTTGGCAGACGAATACATTAAATGTAGACGTATAACGCTCAGGGTTCGTGGTCAAAATAAGTTAAATACTTTTGGAGATATCGGACCGCAAAGTTGAACCAAGTTTCCCGGTCTATTATTGGACATATTTTACATTTGAACCCTGAGCTGTATTCCCGAAATCCCGCCGTTTATTTTAATGTATGACATGTAATATAGCACCTCGTAATAAAGCCGTCCATACATTTTAAAACCGAACGAAAATAAAAATTAACGCGTCGGCTGCCGTCCGACTGATTGGTGATCTACACATCGTGTGGCACAGCCGAGTGTGTGGTCACGTGACGCTAGGCGCTTGATCCGATTGGATGAGACTATAAACAATGTCTAAAGATAGATACATGTGTTCCCGTGTTTGACTCGACGGCTATTGCTACTTTATATTTATAAGCACACAGACATGTTGCATAACTTTGTCTTAACCCATTGAAACGTCAAACAAAAGTTTTGTTAGTATTTACGGCTGAAGACTATTCGTCAAAATTAATCTTCTTTAGAAATTAATCCGAATAGCTTCGGCCCGATCAAACAATGCTGTGATGTGATTCGTGTAACGTTTCATTATTGTGTACATTACATTTTCGTAAAAATGGCTTTAAAAATAAATTAAATTATATCCGGGGCTCTTTTCTACAAATTTTAATACCACTAGCTTGCCAAAGCGACCAAAATGGGGTGGGGTGGATGGGGGTAGCCACTGACCATCCTACACCGTATGTAACACCCATAGCCTCACCCCGCCCCCACTAGTCCGTGACGCGACAAGCCGACGAGCATCGCTTTTGATGTTGTATAACACCCGTACGGTACACGGTGGTTTCATACCCCACCTACCTCCCCCTTCACTTTGTGGAGTTGATGTTACTAGCCCTCGGACATAGATCAGGAAATCTTGCCAGACTTTTGTCTCTGAGATTACATAATATTCATCTGACACGTTCATCGGGTTGGCCAACTAGCCTATCCAGCGGTCGTGTTTACGTAATAGGGCATTAAAATTCGTTGGTCAGAAGACCTGGTTACCCACATGTCTGATTGAACTAAATCTAGGCAAAAGCTGGTGGTGGTACACGTGTCTGTGTATAGCCAAACACGGTAATCTTACACAATTTCTAGAATCTACTAGATCTACACAGTCAAGCACTCAAACACGTGCTTTTTTCTTAAGAAAGTTTTTAATTGTAAAAGGCCTACTGGTAGGCTTACAAAATACATAAACATACTTACTACTAGCATAAACATTGGGCATAAATATAAATTTATGTTATGTATCTATAACTAGATCTATACCTTGTGCAAGTTTTAAAAAAAAATATTTTCCTCTAAAGTTTATTTCATTGACATTGTAAAAATGATTAACTTTAATATGGGTAATAATATTACGTAATTACCATAAAGCACACTCTGATTCTGATCAGACACATTTGTAACTAGACTAATTCTATAGCAAAAAGGATTAAGATATTTAAAAAAAACAAGAAATATAATTATAATGAGATAGGCCTTTATTTTTGGAACAGAGTAGGCCTATAGTATTGCACATAGATTACATAACATCTTTTAAGAAGTTACCTAATCACAAATTTACTAGATATCTATAGCATTCTTCTCTTTGTATTGAAAAACTTGATTAGTTATATTTTCTTCTAGTAGGCTATTAACTTGAAGTTAACTGACAATGAGCAAAAGTGATTTTAAAACAAATTCAGGGTATATTTTGAGCAAAGGGTGGGATTACATAACCTTAAAATTTGATAGTTATGTAACAATGTTGGACCATTTCAAATCTACCATTAGCTTGAGCATATACAAATGTCATATTTTAGATTAAAACAGCGTTACATTTAAAGAATGACTTCTTATCACGTTGATTATTAGATGTTTAAAAAAAAATTTAAAGGGGGGTATTACATAATCTATGAGATTAGTAGGTTGAGTAATCGAAGGACACTTTTTAAAATAGCATCATTGGATTCAGCATACAAAAATCTATAAAATGTCTTAAAATTACATCAATTGATAAAGTATTCTGGCTTTTATACCACTTTTAGTGAAAAACGCTTAAAAATTTGGTCCATACCCTCCCAGTATTTTTCCTCTTTCAGGGTCTATCCCGGTTGTCTGAAAAAACTGCTGTTTTTTAATGACTAAAAAATTCATAACTTTTTTGTTTATGGTCAGATTTTGAAAATTCAAACTGATCTGTAATCAGATTGACAGCCCCTATCCAAATATGTAACTATTATATTGTTTTACTGAAATTAAATTTTTGCATTGGCCTAGCTATTCATTCATTTGGCGTTTGCTAAAAATATAGTAAATAGATTACATAACCAAGTTACGAGTATCCTTTCGATTTCGTTTTATTGCAGCATACCTCCACTTCCCCCTCCCCACACATGATCCTTACGAACCTCCTAGGTAGTTTTCAGGTCAACTTTAGGAATCAGATCTCAGACTGGTTGTCATGGAAAAATCTTTCACAGCTAAGCTGTATGGCACCAATAATTAAAATCATGTATTTTAGTTCATAATGAGCTAAAATCATCAAATGTAGTGCCTAGTTAGTTAGAAAAATATCTCTAGCTTTTATTGGTATTGGTTAAAAAAATAAAAAATTAAAATTAAGATTTAGTGAGCCTCGCTACTATTTACCCTTAATTTCGCAGGTATGTCTCGCATTACCTTCTCGCATTTTCCCGCCTCGCCATTTCGCTTTTCGCAATTTCCCCACACCTGATTGTCAACATTTGATTCTGAACACTGAACTCAGAACTGTACTGTTAAGTTTTACAAAAATTAGGCCTATTCACTGTGTTAGGCCTAAATCTATGTCCATACTGCCTTTACTTCTTTCACTTAGATCAGTTGAAATACCCAGCAGATTGCGCTATTAACAACATTAACAAAGTTATCTGTATCCATAGATCTAGATCTAGATCTTGTGAGTCTAGCCGCAAGCCCCAACGTTGCAACAATGAACTTCCGCACTGCTGGGCTTTGGCTTGGTTATGTGTGGTGAGAGGAGCGATGGCCAGACACCATTAATTAAAAACTAAAAACATTGGTTAGTTTAAACTGTAACTACATATAGATATAGATCTACCTGCATAATCAAAATAGACTACAAAATAATAGCCTTCAAGAACAAGGCCAAATATTTTTAAAATAATCTATCGTACACACTGGAACAAGTGCATAGGGGCTATAATTTAACAAAGGCGATCAACGCCATCCCACAATCCCTTTAGAAAAAGCTGAGTTGCCAGATGAATATTTAGTGGATTTGCCTAGGAAGAAAACAGGCCTCGGCATATGCATATTTGTTGATGTTATATTGTTGTTGTTTTTTTAACAAATGCAGGCTATCGACTTGACACTAATAATAAATTATGTATGATTAAAGCTAGGTTTTCGGCTAATTGCATCCTTGATTTTATTAAGTTAACTAGTCATTAATTCTCACCACTAACATAACGTTCAACACAGGGTTCGCGTGCACGGTTATTATAGAACACATTTTTTACTTTTTACCCATATTCCCACTCTATATAACATTAGTATGCCAAGTTGATAGATCACACTCCCTTGCCACCCCCCCCCCCCCCCACACACACACACACCTTATATAATGTATAGGTCAAATCAAAATTCATAAACCACTAGATCAAGGGTCTCCAAACTACGGCCCGCGGGCCGGATGCGGCCCGCGATGTCTTCTCATCCGGCCCCCGGAGATCTTTTTGTCCACGGAAAAACCGTTTGTTGGTGATGGCTGAGGAACTTTGCGCAGAAAAATCAAAGACATGCCTGAAAGAAACTGGCCCCGAACTGAAATTTGATAGTTAATGCGGCCCTCGGATTGAAAAGTTTGGAGACCCCTGCACTAGATCTATACCCTACATAGAACTAGATCTATAGTTACATAACTTTTTGTAAATCACGTTAGTACGATAAAATTTACATAAAGTTTTTTAGTCCTGAATCTTAAGGTTGTAATATAGTGAGACTTGTGAAGTCAAGGGAACTCACTCTTCTTGTATTAGTATTATATTTATACTGTTATCTTGAGTGATGTCCCTTACATGTATATATATCTTTGTCTCTCGTCACTTCCGCCCTCTCTCTTTACCATCATGTAGTTGAAGGCCAATAAACGTTTTATATACAACCACATGCTTCTATCGTCAATCCATTACATCTGGCGACGAGGATAAATGATCCACTAGAAAGAGCACCTACTTACTCAAAAAGAGGTTTGCTAGAGCATATTGGCTAAGTATTTCTAGAATAATGGCGCTGTATGGCCTAATAAAAGAATTTGATTCGAATGATGAAATCATTCATGATTATCTAGATAGGTTAAGCTTTTACCTTGAAGCAAACAACGTGACGATGGAAGCCAAAAAGAGAGCTGTTTTGTTAACAGTCATAGGGCCTCAACAATTTAGGCTACTAAAGGACTTATGCGCACCAGCTAGTCTAACTACCAAGAGCTTTAACGAGCTGAGCAAATTGCTAACAGACCACCATGCGCCTACCCCATCAAAGTTTCTATGTCGAGCTAGATTTGACAGTAGGACTCGTCAACCAAACGAGTCAATATCAGAATATGTTGCTGCTTTACGTCATTTAAGTGAATTTTGTGAATTCGGAGACACAATGTCTGACAGACTGTGTGAAAAGTTTGTGACAGGTGTAAACAGCCCTGATATTCAAAGAAAGTTGCTGCTCGAGTCAGATCTAACACTGGAAAAAGCAATACAACTTGCGACTTCATTCCAGCAGTCATCCGATGCGGCGAGATCTCTAGCACCTTCAGAGATCCATGCAGTAAACAGCAGGTTAGTCAACAAACACCAACCCCATCAGAGCATTCCAACTTATGCTAAACAGCCTGCACGTTTAAAGCCTAGATCTAAATCTAGTAATAATTATCAAAAATGTCATCGATGCAAAGGTCCCCATGCATCTCATCGGTGCAAGTTCAAGTCAGCAACTTGTTATAAGTGCAGTAAGCAAGGTCACATTGCCAAGGCCTGCTTTGCAAAGTCTTCGTCTGTTGCTAAATCTAGCCAGTCAAGACAGTACCGCAACCAAAGGCAGCACTATGTTAACTCTCACCAAGACTACCTAACCCAACCAATGAACCACTCTACCTGTGAAAATGCTCAAACTGATTCGCAGCCGGATTTCAACCTATTCTCTGTGAAATCAATAAGTTATGCTCCCATCAATGTACTAGTTTATATCAACGGTAAGAGCATCAGCTTCCAACTTGACACTGGAGCATCTCTAACAGTCATCACAAAGAAGGACTTTGACGCTGTCACAGGAGGATCAGTGCCTCTACAACCATGTCACAAGTGTCTAACAACATACACTGGTGACAATGTTCCGGTAATAGGAGAGTGTATGGTTCATGTAAGTTATAATGGTCAAAGTGTTAAACTTCCTCTTCTTGTGGTTGAAGGAAATGGACCACCATTACTAGGTAGGAACTGGTTAGTTGATCTTAAGTTAAATTGGGAGAGTATATGTTCATTGAACAATGCAAGAGAATCTAGTCTTACTTCAATAGATAAAGTTATATCTGAAAATAAATGTGTTTTTGGTAATCCTGGATTACTAAATGATAGAACAGTGAAGATAAGCATTAAAGACACAAATCCAAGATACTGCAAAGCTAGAGTTCCACCTTATGCAATGAGGAATAAAATTGAAAATGAGCTAAGTAGATTGGAATCTAATGGCATCATAAAGAAGGTAGACTATTCCGATTGGGCAACGCCCATTGTGCCAGTGTTAAAGAAGGATGGTTCTGTAAGAATTTGTGGAGACTATAAAGCCACACTGAATAAGCAAATAGAGCTAAATAGGTACCCTATTCCTAACATTGAGGAAATTTCTTTGAATTTGGCAGGAGGAGACAAATTCACTGAATTAGACTTTAGTCATGCTTACACTCAACTAGAACTGCATCCAGATTCAAAAGTCTATACGACAATAAACACACATAAAGGACTCTACCAATATGAAAGACTATGTTTTGGCATATCATCTAGTCCTGGAATTTTCCAAGCTGTCATGGACAGTATTTTTAAGGATATTCCAAATGTTTGTGTTTACTTTGACAATGTGTACATAACTGGTAAGAATGACACTGAACATCTTAAAACACTTGATAAAGTCTTGAAAATAGTTGGTGAAAAAGGTTTAAAGATAAACAAAGATAAATGTCAATTCATGCTGACAGAAATTAGTTTTCTTGGTTATATATTAAGCAAGCAAGGTATCAGACCTCAACCTGAGAAAACAAAAGCCATTAAAGAAGCACCCAAACCTGAAAATACCCAACAACTAAGAGCTTTTTTGGGCTTAATAAATTACTATGCAAAGTTCATAGGGAATCTGTCTGGTAAACTATCACCACTGTACAAGCTGCTACAGAAAAATGCAACTTGGCACTGGGGTAAACAACAAGAAGCTGCTTTTAATACAGCAAAAGAAGCTTTGTCTTCTGACACCTTACTAACTCACTATGACCCAGGGAAAAGACTTATATTAACATGTGATGCTTCACCAGATGGTGTAGGAGCAGTCTTGTCCCACATGGATGAAAAGGGTGACAGACCCATTGCTTTTGCCAGTAGAACTTTGAACCAGGCTGAGAAAAATTATTCTCAGTTAGATAGGGAAGGCTTAGGCATCATTTTTGGTGTTAAGAAATTTCATAAGTTTCTGTTTGGTAGGAAGTTCACCATCTTTACAGATCATAAACCATTGCTAGGTTTATTTGGAGAAAACAAAACCCTACCTGAGCATGCCTCACCAAGAATTCAAAGATGGGCTATCACACTAACTGCATACAATTATGAATTGAAATACAAACCTGGATCTGAGAATAGTGCAGATAGTCTTAGTAGATTACCTTTAAAAAACCAAAGCCTTAGCTATGTACCAGAAGATGTATTTGTTCTCTTCACTATCATGGATAACTCCAATATAAATGTGAATGATATTAAAAGAGAAACACAAAAAGATGAGTGCTTAATAAAAGTATATGAGTACTGTAAAAATGGTTGGCCTGAAGAGTCAGTGAATGAGGACTTAAAGCCATATAAAATAAGAAAAATGGAATTAAGTCTAAAAGATGGAGAAGATGCAGTCCATTATCAGTCAGAGTTGCCTAAACAAAGTATTTGTAACTTAATAAATGATTATGGTGATATGGCAATTTCAAATGCTTTTAAAGAGAATACATTAGTAAGAAAGAATGTGATCATCAAACAACTTTGCTAACATCATTAGCACTTACAGAAACTAACTCACTCTTCTTGCATTAGTATTATATTTATACTGTTATCTTGAGTGATGTCCCTTACATGTATATATATCTTTGTCTCTCGTCACTTCCGCCCTCTCTCTTTACCATCATGTAGTTGAAGGCCAATAAACGTTTTATATACAACCACATGCTTCTATCGTCAATCCATTACAAAGGTTTTACTGCTCACGAAATGTTATTATAGCCAGTTGGGTGAACACGACAAGTGTAACCTTTGCATGAAGTTATATAGGCCTAAATCTCAATCGGCGTTTCTATCTTTTATGTGGGAGGTCTACTTTCTAATATATTGGGTTTTAAGATCAGTTAAATTACGTTGTTTGACAATGGATGTAGAACATTACTTCCCGGTAAAGTATCCCACTGCCATTACCCCTACCTCCTCTATATCAATTAATCCTTGTCCATTACCACCTCAATAACCCCCTTTTAGTTATCCTCCATGGTAAAAAAAAAAAAAAAACTTCTTGAGATTACCCATTATTATAAAGAAACTAGCATCCACGTTGCTGCGATCTCAGAAAGAAGTGCTGGCGCATCATTTTAAGAGGATTTCATCGATGCGTTACCAATTGTGTATTTTTAGACACGTTACCTCGTTTTTCAAAACAGTTAATTCAATGTAAATAATACCGGCGCTATATTTCTTGAATCCTAGATGTTGGTGCCCGAGTTTGTCCACACCAACGCCCACCGGCCCATGCTGTATGAAATACTTGAGTGTACGTTGATCACCCTTCGAAACAGTAAAACAGAACTTTTCTCTGCGCCCGCCAAGGTGTCAGGAGATTCGCTGGACGATTTTGGTAGCCACCGGTTAACGCGCCCTATTCAATTTAGGCAACGATTATAGTAGCCCATCGTATCTTTAGTGTATTGGACTCTTTAAAACAATTTCCATAGTGCTCGGGGGGGGGGGGGCTCAGAGCACCCCGGGGCTCCACAATGAGTATGGCGTCAAAATTAAATTTGAATAGCGCCATTCATTAGGGACACGACTGACTACTAAAATCGATGACATAGGGCGTTATTCGCTCCCCTCCCCCGGGCGATCGCATGACCCGGGTTTCAACATGAGCATTATGACGCAAGTATTACGCAATATACTTTGTAAACGGTGGGCTACTTTAACCAGTTGCCCTGCGGTAGTGTAATCAGTTGTTTCTAGAGGCGCCTCTATACGCCCTTGACACCCAAGTAGTCACTCAGGGTTGTTCTACCTCACTATTACAGAGTGTGACTAACGTACACTCAAGGCTTACATACAGCATGCCATGGGGTATCTGGGAGGTAGTGTAAAAAAAACCCTGTACACCAACAATTAAGATCCAAGAAATATGGTGCCGACATTATCTACATTTAACAAATAACTAAATTTTAGAAAGTAAGGTCTCGGAACTAGTGCTAGATTTTTTATAAAGGAATTGGATCACAAGCAAACGTTAAGTAGGCCTCTTTTGAAAAGTTCAATTTTTTTGTGAGTAGGTCTAAATAACAAATTTTTCTTAAAATAAATCAAACTAAATTTGTACAATGAGCATCTCAAAAAAGAATTAACTAATTAATATAAAAGAACAAAAACAAAAATGCATAGGCGCTTTAATGTTTTAAGTCATTGACAAATTTTAATCACGGGTTTATTTAGAGTACATAATTAAGTCACAAAGGTATTTTATATTTATTTCAGCAAAGTCTATCAACTAATGATAAAGTTCACTTTTTAGAACCTTACAGACCATGGGGCAAGTAGAGTTCACCTGTTAGGGAAAGTAAAGGCAGCTAGGCATAGAATTGGCATTATTACCAATAGCTCTAACTCTAACTTAACATGAAACAGCGTTCATTTTGAGGCTCTATGGAGGAGAGAGGGTGGTTCTAAACACCTAATTGCCACCTTATAGTCCACAGTGAGATTTATCATAGAATGGTATCTAAAGGTCCTATCCTTTGACTGATCAGGTAGTGATGACTAAACATAACAATAAATAATACAAAACATTCTAATTACAACATTTCACATATTATGTCATGGTACATCCTGTGTAAAACAGTTATAAAGAAACCAATGCATTAAAGTAAAGCATGTTTTAAGCATACCAATCTTAGAAAGGGACGGAGTGATCTAGCGGTAGAGAGCTGGACTGCTAACCAGTATGTCTCGAGTTCAAATCCAGATTCAAGTCAGTAGACCGTCCCTGAGTCCACCCAACTCTGATGGGTACCTAACTCATGTTAGGGAAAGTAAAGGCGGCTGGTCATAGTGCTGACCACACTATCTCTTCATACGCCGAGGTCACAGAAACAAGTGAATTCTACTTCACTTGCCCTATCAACTGTCAGGTTTGAAAAAGGAACTTTACTTACTAAAATCTTAGAAAGACATTGTGTATTGAATGTGTGTAATTGATTCTTCTAAAATAAAAGTATTTTACCAAGTTGATAGTTAAAATATTTACCAGTTTAAATAAAACAATGTTCAAAAACTTTAGTTGAATTGGATTTCACTGAACATGTTATATTTGAAAGAAGCAATTTTATGTATGTTAAGATATGTGATCAAGAGGCTAAGGTTTAAAAAGGAATTCTAAATAAAAAGGTGTTAATGATATCATTGTATTTGTTTTTACATTTGCACAACGTTAAAAAATGTTATACATTCCATAATGGTAAATTACATTTTAAAACTTCATAATTGCAATTTATTTTTAACATTATATTCAGGTTAAATCAATCTAAAAAGTTGTAACAGTCTCAAATTAGAAAAGATGTTAGCAAATGTAACAAGAATTTGTAAATCATTTAAAATAAAAAATAATGTAAAATCACACTTTACATAAATAAATACCCGGTACCTTTATATTTACAGTAGATTCCGGTGAATTGGACCACCCATTTACTTGAACTAAATTTTTAAGAGCCTATACAATTTTTAAAATATGTTATCTGGTTAACCTGCAACAAATTTAAGTTAAATCAAACCAATGACAAAGACAGCGAATAAGAAGGTCAAGCGTTACTTCAAAATACTGAACGTTACTTCAAAATACTGAACGTAAAGCCTATAAGTGAGTTTAAAATAAAAAAAAATGTAAAATTACAATTTACATAAATAAATACAATCTGGAGAAATCAAGTTTTCATCATAAAACTTTGGCCGGTTATATAAGTGTTTCTGGTTTCCCAGAAAAAAGTTCAACAAAAAGAAAAAAAACCTAGCTTACTAATATATCAGATGATAGTGTCCTCATGTATAAAAAATTACAATTTTTTAAAATTACAAGTCAATGCTGCAATAAAAACTGAACCAGAATTCATTTAAATTTTATAGAAAATCTATGATATTTATTCATTATTTTCTATTCTTTATATTTTATTTCTAAACTTGACTTGTGAGATTTTAAAATATTTTGTTTCATTAATATATGGCTATCTTTATAGGCTAATATCAAATTGTCATTTGGCCCTACTAGTTTTAATTATCACAAGATACCATGGTCAATAATATGTATATTTAGATGTCTGTATAAACAACATACAAAAAGTTGCACTATTTAGCATTGACCTTGACAGCTTCAAGCTTTTTCTTATGGTTCTTTCCTTTATAGTGTTCCGTAGCATTCTCTCTAGAAGTTAGAGAAATCTTACAAACAGAACAGTAGGTGATACTCTCATCATGAGCTGCAGTAGCGTCAGTGGCTTCTAGTTGGGCAGAATCTTTAAGTTTTTTCTTGTGAGCCTTGCCTTCAACATGCTGGGTCTTGTGTTGTTCTGAAGTCAGTTCAATATTACAAACCAGACACCAGCTTTTACCATTAACAGTTCCACATCCATCACCCTGTGCAGGCGCATCAGATATACTCACTGTGAAATTTAAAAAATTAAAGAATAATTTGGTTATTATTCTGTTTCAGATGAAAATATTTGTCAGTGAAATTACAAAAGTAAAAAAATAGTTTGTAAATTTAAAGGGTCTCACATTTGATTTCCAATATTTATGTTTTTCTATGACAACTATTACTTATTATTTTAACTTCCAGGTGTCAGTAGATTTTAATTAATTGTTTGTGTTTATCAAGTATCGGTTTATGAGCCTAGTAGTTCTATCTAAATTTATGTTTCTTAATACACAATCAAACAGGCCCATAAGATCAAAGCTTGATGTAGGCTGTGATTGACCTGGCTCCTGGTATAATGTATAAAATAAAATATTGTATAAGACTTACTACTGGAAATGGAATCAGTAAGCAGACTACAACTATTGCTGTTATCAACCTCAGTAGAATCAGTTTGCTCCTGTGTGTGATTAAAACAAAACAATTAAATAAAACTAAGAATTTCATGAAATGTTAGATTAAACTTTTGAAGTATGTAAAACAGCATAGACAAACTAAAACACAACTTAGTGTAGTCTTTGTCAAGGCGTAAGAATGACAATAAAATACTAGTGGTGATAGCAAAGGCATATGTTAAGGCAAAATTTTGACAGTTAATTGTGAACGTCATGACCATATGTATGATAATTACTCTATATGATGTTTTGTATGGTAAAACTAAATGAATATTAGGGAGCTGGAAAGTAGTGTAGAGTGGTGGTACAGCTAACAGTTTGACACCTCACAGATATCAATGTCATGAGCTATACTAAAAAATTCTCCATTAGTTCTAGGTTGTGCTAAACATACAGAAAAATTGTTTATTATAACGTATATCATATAACTTATCCAAAATGAAATATCTTGTTTAGCATTATTTTAACATTATCATAGCAATATTAGTTTGTCTATTTTAACACTAAATCTGTGAATTCAGTGTATTAAATGAGTAAAAAAAATACACCACAAACCTGACTGTTTTCCAAAGAGTTAGAAGTATTGCCATTTTCCAACTGTTGAGCCTCTACCCTTTTTTTATGGCTCCTTCCTTCATAATGCTGTTTTGAAACAGCAACTGAGGAAAGAGACAACTGGCACACATAGCAATATTTTGTGCTGTCAATACTGTTGTCAGCTCTATCCATGCTTTTCACTTGAGGTGATTCTTTCTGTGGAGTGACACTGGGTGTGGACTGAGCACGTTCCATTATTTTCTTTAAGTGCTGCTTTCCTAAAATGTGTTGCTCTTTATGTTGGGCAGATGTCAAGGCTATATTACACACCATGCACATATGGACACCATTAACCATTCCAGTACCATCATCCTGTGTTAGCATTTCGGGAATCGCACAAGTAACTGTAAACATATTTTAAAATACAAATAATTTAGTAATAGTATATTTAATAACACATCTTCAGTTAAATAAATAAACTAAAAAAGAAATTTCATTTGTGAAATACATAATAGATGATAATTTTACAATTACCTTTACTTTTAGAAACTGAATCTGACTGCACATCCAATTCAAAATCACTTCTTCTAACTGGTCTGTTTAATATGTCATTTGTATTGACTTCTTGCTGCGATTTATAAATAGTTAAATACAACATTTTAGCTATTTTTTAAATAAGTTTTTCAAAATCTTTATTTCTTACTTAAAAATAAAATATGACTAAAACATTATTATTTTTTTTATATTTTTTAACATTTTAAACACCTATTTCTCAACTCCCAAAATAAAAATAGTTATACTACAAGTAGAACAGGCACAATCTTTTAATAATCACAGAAATTTTAGAAACTTTTTTTTTCAAAAACTGAGTTTCTAAAGCATTCTAGATCATGTCAAGCAGTTATCTTAGTTTGCTTACTCAAGAACATACCTCTGGTCGAGCAACTTGTATCCCCATTTCTAAATCTGTTTTTCCTTAATGAAATGAAAACCATTTTAAAACAATTTTTTTAGTTTTTATATTGAGTCTAATAACTCTTTCACTAAAACATTCTTTTCATCTTATTACCTCAACTTTTTTACAAGCTTTTATCAATGTCTAGATGTCTGACTGTGGGCTGTGTGTGTCAAATCTTGTAGCTCAATTTTTACCCATTTCTAATGCAGTGATTTCTTTCAAACTCAGGACAAGTTCAGTTTTGATGACATTGCAAAAATATCTTAATTTCAACCTAATTAGGTATTACATTCATCATTTAAATAATACATTTTTGAAAATGACTACATTAAATAAAAAAAAATGGCAGATATTATTAATATTGTTAAGAAATAGCAATCACTCTATATGTTAGGTGAGTTAGTATTCATTGATGTTAAAAATCAGATAGTAGAACGAGGACGCTAAAGGACAGATAATTCTGGGGCTCTAATGCAAATATGCTAGTAAGGTGGGGTGTTGAAGAATGAACTTATTGGAATAAAAGAATGTATTAACTATTTTTTAAACTTAAAAATTGACTTATTCCTAAATCTTTACAACAATATCTAATTACTAAAAAAGTAGAAAATAAGACAATTGTAAATAACAAGGGGTCTGCTTGGTCGAGTCGGTAAATCTCATGGTTGCTAAAACGAAAAGTCTCAAGTTCGAACCCTTGGGCAAATGAGGCTCCTTAGCTGGTGACAGCCACTCTTCTAGGAGAGACAACTCCAAAATCAAACAACTGCTGCCTTGTAATTTGTTCTTGTTTGGACAAAGGCTATGGAAGCAAATCCAAAAAGAAAGCAGGCTGAAATCAGAGTCAATGCCTCAATGGCACATAACCAGTTGACACATATACTTAATGGTCGAGTCAGCAAAAAGCTCATGGTTGTTAAAATTTGAAAAAGTCTCGAGTCTCAATCCCTTCCAACACTAAAAACTAAGAAGAAGACAAGCTTTAAAGTGCACTAAAAATAAGAAAATAAAAAAATGCCTTTTCTTTAGTGTTGAAAGGAATAATAAAAGCTTTGTTCATAAAATGTATTGAAAGGATTTCTGGAGTGACCAACAATTGTATTTTTACTACTAGTACTCTAGAGCTTAAGAAAATGAATGTTCATTTCTTTTATTAGTCCATAAAAAATCTTGTTATTATAAATATTTTTATATATTTTGTTTTAGTGTTGTGTCCACTTTCACAATGAATTCATCAAAACACTAAACCAAAATTTAATAACATATGAAATGCAACATTTTTTAAAAATTCAACATAAAATGTGTGACACTCAATATTAGTTATACACCCTTTGTCCTGTTTTGTCAAAAAACATTATGAATGTCTTTTTGTAATATGAGAACTGCACTGTAAATGTAAAATAGTTTCTTTGCTTGTAATAATAACAACTTCTTTATCATAAATTATCCAAATAGTTTTCTCATTCGTTTAAATACCATTTCAGGTTTAAATAAAACAGAATAAGGTAACTTTAACTAACATTTTGTAATAAAAACAACTCACTTTTTAGTTCTTCAAAGCCTTTGACAAGATGTGCTTGCTTTAATTCTGGATCTTGAAGCATCTTCAGTATGCATTCAAACCAATTATCATACTTTGACAATCGATCTAGTAGCTCCATATTTATGTCTTTCTCATAAAGACCACTGGTACATTTCTTGAGGAACCGAGCCTTTAATTTTTTTATACAATAAAGAAATTTTTAATTTTAGATATTCATATATAATATAAGCTGATGATTCTGTTGTTTTGGATCAATGAATGGATGGCAGAATTTTTAAAAATGATTTGATAGCTCTGTGCAGACATGTTTTTGTAGCTTTTTTCCTATTTCCTCTCACATCCATTGGTATGATTAAGAAAAAGGGATGTTAGTCCAATAAGTTAATAATGTTATAATTATTTAAAAGATTTGCATTTATCTTGAAAATTTAGTCTTAATTAGAGACTGGTCAGATTAACAGTGGACCCATTGACTAGATGTATCTGATTGTAAATGTGTACTTGATTACAATAATGTAAATATTTGTTGACTTGAAGTTGAAGTAACATTTCTCATTACATAAAGATCTAGATCTACCAGCCTGACATGTTACCCTGATGCTTCACTTTTATAAGATTAACTTTGACTATTCTTCTTCACTCTTGATTTTAATGGTTGGACGGGAATTTTCCAAATACAATAAAGTATAAGTGTCAACCTGTTATGTACCACAAGGCCATTGACTATTTTATTATTTTCTATAGATAATTTACATGTTAAAATATAGTTTATTTTTTCATTTCAACATGAATTATCATTGAAACATGAAATCAATTCAATATTACATGTTAGCTATTGAGATTTCTTTCTTTTTTTTTTTGTTCTTAATAGTAATTTTGGACAGGATTTTCTCCAACAAATTTAAGTTATCTGGCATTTGTTATGCGACATATGGGCTGTTGACTCTGATTTCAGATGCTATTCTGTTTGGACTTTTATCCATCAAACTAAAAGGTAGCAGTTGTTTGATATTGGAGTTTTTGCTCCTAGATGGCTTGCTGTACCCAGCTCTTCAGCCTCATCTGCCTAGGGTTCTAATTTGGGACTTTTCGGTTTAGCAGCCATGAGCTTTAAGTAACCGACCAGGTCTATAAGTATAGACTATTAATATTACTGTAAATTTTGGTGGTGTAACATTTACAAACAAATCAATAACCAATACTGTCTACTGTGCATGCATTTTTGTCAATTCCTTATCATTTATATAATTAAATGTCAACATGACCGTTTTTGTTTTGAATACAGATTTTCTATTTTTTTTTTGGTTACAAAAATATTAATAACAACCAAGAAGAAAATTAATACAAAAACTACACATTCAAGTGTTTTTTATCACATGTTTTGATAACCCTGCAACGTTTTCTAAAACAATAGGTACATAAAATTACTTACAATATCATCAGATGTTAATACGTTCTTGTCGTGCTTGTGAACTCTATAAAGAAAATTTTCTGGGACAATTGATGATATAAACAGTTCTCTGATGTTCCTTACAAGACACTCTTTGTATGCTAAATCTGCTGCAGTTTCCTCCATCTTAACTGAGGAATTGAATATTTAAGCTTTGAGAAAAATAACCTTGAATAAGCTAATTTAATGATTATTATAATGAATAATAACGATGAAAATTTAAATTAAATAGGTTTTAATACATCACCTTAGATAAAAATAGTACAACTAATACATTGAACGAACTTATAGTTACTATAGTATAACAGAGTATAACTATACTCTAGTTAGTAGTTAACCTATAGACTCAGTCATAGTGAGATAGTTACTACTAGTAGTAGTAGTCTAACTTGTGAAGTAAAAAATTGAAATAGATTGGGGGATTTGTTAAGAGTGTCAGATAATAGAATCGTCTTAAAAAAAGGGGTGTTAGGTTACTGGTACTTAACTAAAATTAAAATAAGCCGTCACTAACCCTATCCAACCCCAACCCTACAATAACTACCATACGCATAATAATTTCGACTTCTAACCATAGAACTAGTCGAGATGAAGGATCATTTTAGATACCGATGTCCAATAATAGACCCTTCCATAAAATATGTGAATTGGGTTGTGTAATCTCGACTAATTTTATCATATTTTATGGTTAGAAATTAGAGTTAGGTGTATGGTAGGACTAGGATTGGGGTTAGGGTTAGCATTGACATTAGCCAGCCATGTGTGCATTTAGTTAACTACCGGTAATTACCTAACAACTATTTTTTAAAGATTGTATTATCAGACACTGGTATAAAAATTCCCCCGAGATGACAATTAAAAAAAATATTACTACAATACCTACTCACGGTAAAACTCCATTTTAGCGTATTTTTTTCGCTGCTTCACATTCACCTCCGTTTGAGCGTATTTTATTATAAACACAACCATAACACACTAAAATGTTAGGAAAACACTAGGATTATATAATCATTAGATGATATATATAATATATAGATCTACTAATTTTATTAAGAATGTGTTTTAATTAGAAAAGGTAAAAAATATAAATATAAATTAAAATTAGTATTACTGTATTACAGTTCCAATTAAATAGCGTGTGATTGTCGGCATGAGAAATATCCCTACATGGTCAAGGCTTCACCGTGAGTTCACATTCGTCATAGCTTAGGGTCATTGTGAGTTCATGTAAGTTAATTTAATATAAATTTATAGTATTAGTATCATGCCTTGCAATTATGCGTTTCTACTTTCCCATCATTGACCATTGCCATGAAAATCTTAACTCACAGGAACATATTTCCAAGAAAAAAGTTAAATCTAGATCTAGAATAATAGACCTAGAAATCTAGTACTGTAGTACTGTACTTAACTGTCTGTACACATTCATGATTCAATATTCCAAATTTTGGATTTTTCTCAAGTTTTGACAAAATTTATTTAAACAAACTAAACCAAAAATTCATATGGAAATAGAATCTAGAAATATACACAGATTTAGATCTAGATTCTATATTTTAAAATATTTAGTATTTAGTAGGCTATTTACTAAAATGGTAATCTATCGTTTTAGGTATGTAAAATCGCCCGCAACTTGTAATGTAAAAAACAGGTGACTCCTTACATTTTAATAATTATTTCACATTTTGAGGAGGATTTGTGTTTTGAAAAATACAAATGTTTCATTTATGTACCTGTTTTTAAACAATTGAATTAAAACTTTTCAGTAATAAATGAACACCAGCGATGTTTCCAACAGATGCAACCATGCTCATTTACTATAGCAGCCATCTTGTTAAAGTTTTATTTTTATAGACTTATAGCGCGAGATTCAGGGGGAAGTCACTCTATTTTACAAATGGCTGCTGTTTATATAGCAAATCTTGCTTGCAGACACTGCTGTTTAAAGTTAATTTCCTGCCTAGATCTATATTGATATATTTCCATTTATTTAGGTTTATTATTCAATTATCTATTGGCCTAATATTTGACACAAACATATCATAATATTGAATATACATTATACTTCTATTACAGCCTTGACAATGAGGTAACGTTTTCGTACATTAATAGCAGCGGGCGATTTTACGTACCCAAAACGATAGATTACCACTAAAATTGAGTATTATTTAGTAACGAGCCGGCCCGCACTATATTGACTCCAAATGAAATAACTTCTGACAATAAGGCTCAGACCAAGTTGCTCCTGGCAACAATATTCAACAAGAGTCCAAGACAGTTATTCAAATGCAACTAAATTAAAATTTAAACCTATTTTCATAAACACAATAATCTTAATTTAGAAAAAGTCTAAGGGGGGGGGGGGGGGGTCATCCATACATGACTTCATGTTTTTTTTAACCATTTTCACCTCCCCCTCCCCTCTGTCACAAAAAGCCAGACCCCCCCTCTAAAATGACGTCACACCTCAGCCCACAACCCCCCCCCCCTCAAAATTGCAGTTGAATTTTTTTTAAACATCGATATTTTTCTAAAATCTGTCAAAATAGAGTATTTTAATCAATTCCTATTACAATTTCTTAAATCAGTTTTCTAAAACGCTATATAACGTCTAAAATTCGTTTTCTAACATTGCTTTTTTATTATGCAAAAGTGTGACCTCGCACCATCTGAGCCCTCCCCTCTACGAGTGTGACGTCATTTATGGACGACCCCTAGGCTTAAGACTAATGTCTACAGACAAAATAAACAACTAGGATTAAATGGATCACCCATAAATGACGTCATACTTTTCCCGATGATTTCCCTCTCCCCCAATCATCACGACAAGCAAGATGATGATCTAATATCATATTGCAGTTCTACTATACCTGAACCCTTAATCACAATTTCTAACGAAAACGAATATATTCTTCATCATTTTCAAAAAAATATTTTACACCGTCCATATTTTGAGTCCAACGTCATTTATGAGGAATATGGACGACCTAATAATTGACAAGTTAATCAGTACAAAAGGGTTTAATAAATATTGGACCTCCCATAATTTTGTGAGATCTTGGATTTACATACATACATAGCCTTCATTTCACTTGAAATTAAAGATAAGAAGTACAAGAAGACGGCCCTCTGTCCTACTTGTATTAAGCAAGACAGGTATGTATATTAAACAACAAATTCAACACAATATACATACGAATAGACATTTTTATCAAGGGAAACTACTCTAAATTTTATTTGAAAAGATGGCCGCTGTTTTTTTCTACTAATATTTATCTCAAACACCTAGTTTAAAGTTAGTTTCATGTTGTTTTAAATTGTTTTCGTTACTGATTGTTGGATGATTATAGATACCAGTGTCCGATAATGGAATCATCTTTAAAATAGGGGTGTTGGGTTGTTAGTAGTATTGTAATCTCGACTAATTTTATGGTTAGAAATTAGGGTTAGGCGTATGGTTGGACCAGGGTTTGGGTTAGGGACAGGGTTAGCATTGACATTAGCCAGCCATGTGTTTATTTACTTAACTATTTAGTTAACTACCAGTAACCTAACACCCCTTTTTAAAAGGAGATTCCATTATCAGACACCGGTGTAAACATTCTCCCGTTATTTTAAATCAATTATCTGTTATATTTTGTAAAACGATAGATAGATTGGTAATCTATTCTATTGTTTTGGGTACGTAAAATCGCCCGCGGCTATTAATGTACAAAAACGTTACCTCATTATCAAGGCTGTAATAGAAGTATATTGTGATATGTTTGTGTCAAATATTATAGATAAATGAATAATGAACCTAAATCAATGGCTAAATATATCAATATAGGCCAGAAATTGACTTTAAACAGCAGTGTCTGCAAGCAAGATTTGCTATATAAAAAATACTAGATCTATATAATATATTATAAACAGCAGCCATTTGTAAAATAGAGTGACTTCGGCCTGAATCTCGCGCTATAAGTCTATAAAAATAAAACTAACAAGATGTCTGCTATAGTAAATGAGCATGGTTGCATCTGTTGGAAACATCGCTGGTGTTCATTTATTACTGAAAAGTTTTAATTCAATTGTTTATATTAGGTTTTCTTATTAAATTCTTTAATTAAAATTGTCTGTCACTTATGATATATCATTACAAACTATATCACTTACTGGTTAATTTGAGACCAAATTTAATGGTCTAGCTTAATTAGGGGCCAAGAAAACAAACAAAAACAAAATGACCAATTAACTTCTTAAAATGCGAAACTCTTTTTCGCCATCAAAAAGCTCAAAAAGTTACGTTGGTTTGTGTTTTCCATTCGTGGCATGATGTCATAGCAATTACGACAACATTGGGTATTTTAGTTACAAAAAAAAACCAAAACATTTTGTTGGAAATAAAACTTTATATTCATTATGTTTATTAAAGAAATATCAGACATATTTATTATAAGTTCTATATATAATGTACAATTTAAGACATTAGGCCTTCCATGATGAATTGAACAATCAATACCCATGAAGATGATAATAAAATTAATATCCAAAACTAAAAAAAGATCTGACAGAAATCTAGATCTAGGCATTCTAACTGTAAAGACCATACAGTATTAGGTAAGATGATAAATCAACTTTTTTAAAAACTTTAAAATAAATACTCTATAATTATTTTTCTCTTCTGCAGTAGCATTAGGTAGGCGAATTTTATTTATTTATTTATTTTTTTAACCAGCTATGCGTAGTAAATCTATAGTCCTGTAAGTGTAAGCTTGCATGAACTTAAAATGACCGTAAGTTGTTTTACAATTTGCTTGTTTTATGAGGGAAGGGGTGGGATTGCCCACCGACGATCTCTAACAGCAATGCTGTGACGTATGTATGGTAGGCCTGCTGAACTGACGGTGAACCCTCGACCGTGTCAACATTTTTCTCCCGCAGACAAGAAAATGTAAGCAGCCGATCTCGCGAGCGACGATGTTTGGAAAATCTTGAATAATTATTTTATAAAATATTATTTCGATCAAAAAAATATTTTTAAAAAAGAAAGAAAATAAAGCCGCTCGTGGCATTTCCTATGTGAAACAATAAAATAAAGCACAACTGATTTACTCCGGATTCAAACTCGGAGATTCTAGGTCACCTACCGCACTGTTCTGTTTACTCTGCCACACACCACGATGTATTGGAAAATAAAATATTAGACATTTTGTATCAAAAGATTGCTAAAAGGAAATAAATACTACTTTATTTTTTGATATCGTACTACTAGTAACTGAGTAACTGCGTAAATTTTACACACAATTCCTATATGTTTAAGTAACACAACAGCATTAACGAGGTTGACTAAGTCTAAAAATAAATAAAAAATTGCCAGTAGGCCTAATTAGATTTAGCACAAAAAAGGCTCGGAATGAGCATTGTTTAAAATACAATACTAAGGCCTAATTAAAAACTACATATAATTTCATATAAATTATGCAGTCGGGTAGGCCACGAAGTATTTAGATCTAGTATTTACAAGGTTAACGACCGGTCACGAATTATGTTCAATAAAACTAACAGTGCAGTCGGCCTACTTGGCTTGCAGTGAAGAAAAAAAATCAATATACTTATAAAATTACTAATACTTTAATACAATAATAATGTCCACAATTTCTACACACGCTACAACTGAATTATAATTAAAATACTAGACTTAACAGTGCATTCCGCAAAAAACAAAAATTAGTTGTTTCTATCTGACAACTAGCGTAACAATGACGTAATGTAACTAAAAATAGCAGAGGCATGGTATTTCTATGGTGAATTGGATTTTGGAAAGGGGAAACATCATCAATGTAATTAATCATGGTAAATATCTCAAATATATATTTATCTAGGAGCTGTCGAGCGCTGTTGCCCGGTGGTCGGTCGTTTTTCGTTGAAGTTCAGTTTCTCCTAAGAGTGCTCAACAAGCAATGCTTGTATTAATTATAACTACATATTTCGCAAATTTTTCTTTAGCATTTCGCATTAAAATAATGATGAGATATTGCTAGATTAGCAGTTTTTCCATTTTTGTATATAGGCCCCCCCCCCCCCCCCCCCCAAAAAAAAAACACTTAAAATGCGAAAACCAAAAGAGCATGACGTTTCAGGGTCAGGCTCTGACTTCCAGTTTTGGTAAGGAGATTAACTAGTTTATATTATAAACAGGTACATAAATGAATCAAGGAAACATTTTTGTATTTTTCAAAACATAAATCCTCCACAAAATGTGAAATAATTATTAAAATGTAAGGAGTCACCTGTTTTTCACATTACTAGTCGCGGGCGATTTTACGTACCTAAAACGATAGATTACCGATAGATTACCCGAATTGATTACGCTAAAACTGTAAAACGATACCAAATGGACACCAGTGAGAAAAGTCTCAAAGGTATTTGAGAGGTGTATAAATTCATTTAAAAATCATGCACAGCGTAGTTACAATTAGATTACCGATAGATTACCCGAATTGATTACGCTAAAACTGTAAAACGATACCAAATGGACACCAGCGAGAAAAGTCTCAAAGGTATTTGAGAGGTGTATAAATTCATTTAAAAATCATGCACAGCGTAGTTACAATTAATATGGTTATAAAATCCTGTCTGTCTGGTTTTTTCGGACTTTATTAAAGATTGGATGTATTTGATGTTTATAATATTTTCTGTAACTAAATAAAAATTTTAAAAAAAAGCAAAAACAATTTGGTTTTCACGTGTAATGGCGACATAAACAATGGCATCCTGCTATTGGATAGGCCGCCATTGATTTTATTGTACACATTGTAAGCTAAAAATAGAAAACTAGGTCATGGGGTTTTAAATTTGCATTGTTATTTAAAAACTTGATCTGCAAAGTTTTGTAAACAAATAGTTATCGATCACTAAGTTACTGTACAGCCAATCAATATTTGTCTTACGAAAGTGAAACATCCGGTTATAACTTAGGCTTGATGAAAATAAATAATAAATAGAAATGTAGCCTTAAACTCAACAAATTATTTTCAAGTTCTCTGGATTTGCAACTTTTATAGCATTTATTCTAAAAATATAAAATTTCTAAATTAATTTTAGGCTTAAGTTTTTATTTTTTATTTTTTTTTACGGTCTAAATCTAAAAAGCACGTTTTTATTCCATGTCAACAACATTATGGATTATGGAAGGAATCTCGTCAACTCGCTCGCCTCCATTGCCATTGGCAAAAAAAATAATCAAATAATAGTTTTATAAAAATATAATAATACGCTTAACTTAACTGGAGGTGAATGTGAAACGGCGAATAAAATACGCTTTCAAATGGAGTTTTACCTAAGTTATATCTAGCATAGTCACTCACTCACTTGAGTTAGACACTCTACTTGACTAGATTTCCTACTTGTGGCTCTTCTTTCTGACTAGAATCTAGATCTATTCTAGATCTAGTAGAATCTACCTACGAGCTAAACCGAGCAATCAACTTTCATTTTCAACATTTCCAAGAAACAAGATTGATCCGGTGCGCGATGGCGAAGTAGTGCAATTATTTTACGTAGTATAACGTAGAGTAGATTTTTTACTGCTTACACTTGCACTGCATTTAGATCTTTTACATATGTAGTCTGTAGTTGATTGACGTCATTTTGTGACGGTATTTGATTATGGGGAGGGGGGGGGGGTGGTTAGATGGTGTGACTTCACACTTTTGCATTATAAATAAACCGGGAGTGATCTCCCCTAAACTTTCTAGAATATTCTTATATAACTTGGAATATAGACATGATTTTTAATTACTTAAACTTTTAAAAATAGAATAGAATCTCATAGAAAAAAAGAATTGCGCACTAAGCGAACACAAAAAAAATGTGCATAATAGTGCGCAATATTATTAGTACTTTATAAATTTACATGCGTTTTTTGATAAATCGGAAATAGCGTAAATTAGTACTGCCGTTCAACGGAAATTACTCAAAATTTGAAAGAAGGTAGAGAATTAGATCTTTTACTTAAATATGAAATTTCATTTATCTATCTGAAATAGTACTCAAGTTATAGGCTTTTGAAAAATTCAAAGTAGAAAAAGTACCACTTCTGGTTATCGGAAATCGCTCAACAGTTGATACGGATCTACGATTTTGATAAAGTACTTAATATGAAATTTCATTAACCTAGCTGTAACGGTACTCAAGTAATCGTGTTTACACAGAGACAGACAGACACACACACACACACAGACACACAGACATACGGACAAGATTGCACAATTATGTTTTTCCGTATCAGTGAGGTGTAAAACGTCGAGATTTGAAAAAAAATTCTCGATTTTTTTTTTTTGCACGATTACAAGACTTTCTCTATACTTCGTATAATCGAGAAAGTAAAAAGCAATGTTAGAAAACGAATTTTAGTCGTTCTTTCGCGTTTTAGAAAACCGCTAATAAATGTTCACAGAAATTGATTAAACTACTCTGTTGACAAATTTTAGACAAGATTTTCAAAAAGTACAATTTTGAGGGGGGGGGGGGTTGTAGGCTGTGGTGTGACGTCGTTTAAGAGGTTCAGGCTTTTTGTGACGATGTGTGACGGAGGAGGGGGGGGGGGAAATCGTTTAAAAAAACGTGACGTCATTTATGGATTATCCTTAAGCTGCTGCAGTAGACCTGCCTAGACCCCAAAATGACTACCGTTTTTACGTTGTTACAGCTATTGACTATCATTTCAGAGTTTCTTCCAGGCATTTCTTCAACCCCCCCCCCCCCCCCGAACGAAATGGAATTTATATAGAAAATATATACTTTATATACTTTTTAACAGTGACCGTCTGGAAGAAACACTGTACAATTTAAGTCTTAAACACTAAACAGGTCGGGTCGCAGCCTCTAGAATAACAATGTAGAATTTATACATATTGACGAGAATCGCCCCTAAACCTTAGATACGATTTTTAAATTAATTTAATTAATTTTTAATTATCTGGAACGCAGTAGGCAAAAGGTAAAGCTTGTACGGAGCAATTATCGTTCTGCGTTCGCTACTATGATAACGACATTAAATGAAGAAAATAATGGATTTCCTACAGTTTTCGTAAGTGTAAATGTTCTAACAGGCAAAGGACTTGCAAATGTTTTAATGGGCTATCTGTCAAATTTACACTATGTAATTTTATGGGTGGTCAACGATATGATGGAGCCGCAGCAATGAGTGGTCGACTACAGGGGCGCAACAATATATTGCTGAGAAATTTGATCTGGCTATCTACGTGCATTGCGCATCTCAGTCTAAATCTAGCACTTTCCGATGCCTGCGAACTACCAGCAGTGAGAAACTGTATGGGAATCCTTAAATAACGCATCCAACTTTTTAACACACCAAAACGACAAACTTTGCTTGCAAATTCAATAGAGAAATTAATACCTAAAGCTTCAGCATCTCAACTTAAACGATTGTGCGCAACAAGATGGATTGAACGCATGAGCCAGCCAGAGTTTTTTGTACATTTTAAAAAAGCAACTGTTGATGCACTGGAAAATTTGTCATACTGGCACAATACAACCAATACTTAAACAGCGGTTGGAAAAGCATTGGAG